>NC_139345.1:44817928-45035428 GCF_055883805.1 Amblyomma maculatum
CTTTCTCGCCCTGTCGCACTCACCCCATTCCCCCTTTTGCCTTCATTGTTGCTCCTCCCTGCCTGGTTCTCTGCTGCCGAAGACGACGACGTCGACCAACCACGCTTTCCGGCTTATCTCAGCTTTCGCCCCGCTTGTCGCGGTTCGCCTTTCCCCGCACGCTCTTTATAAGTCTCTTCCCTTTCGCCTTCATCCTCTCTCTATCTCCGACTCGTTCTTTGGAAGTATTGCAACATCCTGCTCACCCTCTTTTCTTCCCCTTTCTCGCACCTTATTTTCCGGGGTCCCGGACGCCCCTTTTCAGGAAGGCTTCCCTCTGTACGTCTTCTTTCCTTGTTTCCCCCGAGGAATCCCTGGGATGCACTGCCGCCTTTTCTCGCGGCTCTTCTTCCCTCTCTTCCTTTCAACTTCCAATTTCTACCCGTCCCTCCCCTTCCTCCCTGCGTAACCCTCGCGACCGGCGCGCGGTGTCATCGCTGCCAAGTTCCATTCACTGGAGAGGCAGTGATCAAAATGGGAATAATGCAAAACCTAGCACAAAAGGAGCCATCGGGCGTTGAAAAATTGCTATTCCGGTACCGCGGTATGCTCTTCGAATAACTACCGGAATATCTCCCAGATAACAAAAAATCACTAATGTATATGAAAGGAAGATTGCTCGCCCAAGGGCGAGCTGGATAATTTTCCGGGCAAAGTAATATTGAACACGAACGCGTGCCGTGTTCTCACTCAAAAATAAATAAAATAAAGACGTCTAGCTAAGCTGAGTGGGCTGCTGTGTCGTCGGTAGTACGAGAAAAAAGTCTCGAGAAAAATGGCTCTCTTTTTTCTGCTGCAGAAAAACAGCATAAACTTTAGGAAAAATAGAAACGCCACGTATTAAAAGAAGTTATCATTTCTGAACTATAAAGAAATTAGCGTGTAGCCTGTCTAAACAGAAAAATAATAATTATTGTTTCTATTATTTCGCGATGTCCTTAAATGGAGTTCTACTTCTTCCGTGTTGAAATAGGCCCCTATTTTCAGTTCCCAGCAAGTCTTTCTTGTTTGTGTTATCAGTTTTCTGTGTATTGTTTGTTTCTAATGTTGTGTTTCATCATATAAATATATATCGAGTTATTGGCGCTTACAACGCGCCTAATGGTCGTAATTGTGTGAATAAATCTACAAGCCAAATTATAATATCTTACTTTTTAATATGTTCTTGTTAGACTGCTTTTCTTTTGAAAAGAAGCAGCCGGCGCTACTTTCAGGAACTACCCTTTCATTACGTGTGCGCGTAAAGAACACTGAAGTGAAATGTTCCGTATGATTATTACTCTGCTGCATCATAAATCACCACAAAAGAATTAGGTAAATGAGGATAACTGTAACAGTGTTTCTGTTGCCATGACTCCTGGACTGAACATCACAAGTTGATTGACTCAGTTATGTAGGCAGATGTTACATGGCCTTTTATTGGAATTGCATCAGGTCTCCAGAAGGCACGGTGTCAGGTTGAAATTGGCGTGCTTAATTGAAGCGATTTTATCAGTTCCGGTTGAGTTAACTATAACAAATGGGAGGCTGACCAGTGTTAGGGCCATTTATAGATTTTTGTGTTGTTTCTTGCCCTCGACGCCAGTTTTAATGTAATCATATGTCTTAACAGTATCCAGACTATTGAGCTGTTACGTAATTTGGAGGGCTCAAGTTTAATTTTGGGGCCCGCTGCCCCCACACCTCCTCCTACGAGCAGGGTATGCTGCCGTAGTTAGTCAACGTGCGCTTTTATGACCCGCGTTTATTATACTGCAGGCATATGAATAAAAAAAAAAAAAACAAACCACAGCAGAGAACACGTGAAATCGTGAATAGACGTGAAAAAAAAAAAAAAAAACATGGCAGAGGAAAAAAGCCAACACCATGCAATAAAGAAACATATCTGAAACAGAAGTTTATTACGACAGAAAGCAGGCGTCTTCAGCGCTGCAGCGTCTCCTACGCAGCGAGGGCTGTTCATATGTGGAAACGACGTGATTACTGGCAACGCGCCTCAGCAGCGTGAGTGTGAGGAGCATGGAACTCCTCTGTAGTCTCGTCATTTATCAGCTTTGGCAGTACGGTGGGTGGTGACGAAACCGTTCAGGCGAGAAACGACTGCCTACGAGAGGATGGATGGATCTCGGCGTAGGAGGAAGCTAACCACCCACGTAAATCAAGCACGTGAGATCACAAATCTTTGCAGACATGCTCCAACCACGTTATTTCAGTATCTTAAAAACCTTGTGCAATTCACAGGCTGAGAACAAAAGGTGAACGCATGCCAGGTGGATGCATAGAAAAAGGTCCAAAGTGTACGCGTCGCGCCTTCGCGCAGGTGAACATGCGTTGATTGGGGCATTTCGTCACCTGCTGCCTATAAATTGCCCCTGCTTTCGTCACGTCTCCCCTTAAACTAGACACTAAGCGCGTCCAATTATTGGTCGCGGTAAATTTTTTCTTCCCTTTTTTATTATCTTGGTCTTTAGTTTAAGAGAGGGGGGGGGGGGGGGGGGGTACAAAAGGTGCGCTTATGAACGACACAGTGTTAAAAGTCACGTTATACAAAATATAATGATACTGCATTAATGTGGACATAATGACTACGACGCGCGAAAGCCCCAAATAAAGCGCGTTAAACGTTTAGAACCAAAGATCAGTTTCGACCATGGTTAAAGGTCAAAGGTTAAATGTATGAGCATTACCTAGGGTCAGAAGTAAAGAATTATGGTCAGTCATGATAACTAGTGGTTACACATGGTAAGTCACTGTGTACTCACCGTGCATCATAGCAGGTCATAGTTTAATTTGGAAACTCACTATTGCTATGCCAAGCTTCAATTTATTTTCAAAGACAAGAACATACAAGGCTTAGTTCAGATTTAACATCTTGTGGAGTAGTTCTTTCGCACTGCAATGTACTATTGTTTAATGAATTGCGAGCCAATAATCACTTGCATGCCTCTGACAGACAGTAGTTAGCAGCTGACGTGGCCGAGCAGAGAATGGTGGACTGTCACGAGACCACATCAGATGGCACGACTTGATAGCTGCTTACTGCATTGCCGGTGGCTTTTTGGCGGGACGAGCTCTACAGCAAGTGTCAAAGAGCATGGGCAGAAACGAGGAATCTTAAGGTTTGGTTTTAGTTTATGTGGGTTAACGTTCGAAACCGACCCAAGCTCTGAAACATATCGTACTGGAGCGCTCCGAAAATTTAAACCACTTATAGGGTTTTTTAACATATACTGGCATCGCTCAGCACACGGCGCTTTTTTCCTCTCCATAGGAAAGTCACCACCTCTGCTGAGATTCGACCCTGCATCCTCGTGCAGTCGAGCGCCCTAATCACTGTGCCACCGCGGCGGGGCAGATTCGCAAGGGGAACCGCAGACGTGAACCATTTACGTGCCTTAACGCTATTCCTTATTGGCTGAACTTCTTCGATAATTAATATGGATTTAAAAATTGTCGCTATATTCGAATTAAATTTCAGCCGTCAGATCCTACGAGGGATCCGCGATGACCTTTTGGAAGTCGAAGGCTGACAAGCCTAGCACCATGCATACATGTGCAAGAAACTAACAATGTTTTAATGTCCGTGAGTCTAAAGCATGTTTAAGTGAAGCCCCCAGATTAAGTGAGGCCTAGTTCCACCCTCCACCTTCATCCACTAGCCCCCGCCTCCTCTCTACCCCTGGCTAGAGGCTGGCCCACGCAGTTCTCACCACATCCGATATACCACTCCGGACCTATACTATCATCTCATAATAAACTTTGCACTCACGTTCCTCTTTGTTGGGGGGATTCTGCGTTAAAAACAAAAAAATAAGCTATTACTTTGACTGCTACATAAGCGCGGATACGGCTACGTAAGCGTGCGAGTGAGAACTGAAGCAGTATGATTCACACCTAACGAGAACATCGGCCCGACAACCACCACCACCACTATCGCCATCACCACCAACACCAGAAACAGCAACTGCAACATTGTAGCTTTCAGTTTCTCGGCTGGCTGTATCCGCGCCTGCAAATGTTTTTACCTAAATGGTAAGGTTTTCTTTATCCAGAAATGTACGGCGCCTTCGCTAATACGTTGCGTTCAGTAGCAGACTCTAGACAGGTGATATATACAATGGCGCAGTATTCCTCTTGCGATACAGCCTTATAAATCAAGCGTGAGCTTGCAGTACACATGCTTTCCTTTGCGCGTCGACCATTATAACACAAGCCCGCACAAACATTCAAGTACAAGGAGGCAAGGGATGCTCCCGCTCCTTTCCGTAACATTATGATCGGATTGTGGCTGCTTCATTTGCTACAAGTAAAAGCTTTCAACTGCCGAAGTTTGCACTAAAAAAAAAAAGAAACAAACTAAAACGCTTATGGGCACTCTAACAATTACTCGAAAAGTCGAGACATCAGCGGAAAGAAGCAGACTGGGAAAAGGCGGAGGCTCTGCGATGTGGCCAAATTGTGCCGCAAGGTTTGGACTCGTGCCACAAGACCGAGCCCACGTACACTGGCTAGCTACACTGGTAGCGTTCGTTCTTAAAAGCGCATCTTTTTCTCTAAATAAATCTAAATAAAATTAAAGCGAAACCTTTCCTGGCGCCCCGAGGTTGTAATCGCGACCCGCCTAAGAGCAACATATTAATGGTAACGCGGAAAGAATTGCATGCACTGGTAGTGGTGCACCAGAAAACTCCAGCAAATTCAACATTTTTTTTTTTTTAAAGCAGGGTACACTGCACCGTTTCTGCTTTTCTGCGTTTTTGTTCTTGCACTTACTACGCGGAAGCAGCTTCATTGCGAAATCCAGTGGGGAATGAGCAGCTCCTCGGGTCTTCCGGGGCCGTTAATAACCGACCCTAAAGCCTGTCATCTGCGGTTCCCTTCTAGATGCCGACCTTGGCGCTATGACACATACGCACCCACCCGCACAAATAAAGAAAAATATTCTAAGCACAGAAACACCATCAAAGCGAACACGCCCGAACTGAAAAAAAAACGAGACCAGGGTAGACTCGCGGTTCGCCTCTTGTTTATCTCATGAGCTCTGCGTGGCGAAGCTGCTGTCTAAAAGTACATACAAAGTGAGACCACTATCAATAGAGTATATAGAAAGGAATGAAGGCGAAAGGTATAGCCTGGTAAAAGAAAACAAAGATAGTGGGTTCTGTCGAAAAGAAGAGTTGAAAAGGAGAGAGGTCCTAGGTGCGGGTCGCGCGATAGGAGACCAAGTCGGGTGTTCTTTCTTTTCATCCGCGGTGACGAATGCCTGAGGCGCCAGACCTAGAAAGGAGAAAAGAAGAACTTCAGGAGGGTTCGGTCGCATCTGTCCTTACATTGCCTAGCATCATTAGGCAGGTTTCGCCTTTTATTGGCGCGTGGTAGTCGCCGAAATTCCTTTGGTTATATATATCCTCCCCACTGGTGTCTTTTCTCAGGAGAACTAGCTCCTATAAAGCGATGTGAGGCCAGCACCTAAGGAAGCCCAAGCTCAATGAAACTTTGTCTCGGTTGGTTGCCAAACTGTTTGGCTTGCACTCTGCTGTCTAATTAATGAGGAGTTAATGACTGCACAAGAAGCACTCATTTCTGAAGGAAAGCTGGGTCTCTCATGAAAGCCGCGTGTTTTCAAACTGATTGCATCTCGCGTATGGGTAATTGTGCTTATATAATAAAGTTACTCTGGTGCAGGGGTTAAATGTGAAGAAGTTGAAGTTTCTTTATCGACAAAGTCTGAAGGAACATTTAAATCATTCCACAACTTCGTTATAGTTCCCTGGTAACGTATCGACAAAGTCTGAAGGAACATTTAAATCATTCCACAACTTCGTTATAGTTCCCTGGTAACGTAGAGAAGTATTCAGAAACCTGCTTTTTAAAAGTGCTCTTTCTGATCCATATGATTGAATTTGCACTCGCCACTAAGCTAACTGTTGGCTTCTGTTACGATGCTCATTGCTATGCAATAATTCCTTCATGTGCCCCTTAAACTCTTGTTTGTCCTTGCATGACGATCAAAACAGGGGAGAAAAAAAAGAAGTCTTACAGTTGTGTTTCGCGTTTTAGGTGATTCCTCGTGAATTAAAACACTGCCAAGGCAGAGTTTAGTCTGTACATCAAGTGAGCTTCGTACAGGAGAAGAGTGCAGCGCAAGGAGACTGCAAGGAAGACGGAATTCTTTAAAACGTTAAACCAACATACAACTGGAGCCGCTCGCCACCTTTTCAACAGGGCAACGACAAGCCCTCTCCTCCAACGTTTATTTGCGAAGTGATGTGGTCTCTCAAGCCCCTTATTCACTTTGTAGTCTACACGTCATGTACACTTAAAGCAATATAAGCTAAGTGCGAGAAATGCAGCAAGCCGACAAAGCAAACCAGCGTCTACTACCATACATGCAAAAACAACGATAAACATAAAGAACTGTGCAAGTTCGAGCGTAGCGTGATGCATTGTAAATTAAGGGGTGCCATTTACTGATGCTAACCACGATATACAAGTTTGTAACAATGCACGCATCTATGGACATTGCTGCGATGCATCGGCACAGTACCGGGTTAATCAGACGAATAGGGGAAAATCCTTCTCCCTGCAGTGAATATAGTATGCCTGATGATGATGATGATGATGATGATGATGATGATGACCCATGCATCGCAGGCATACTGAAACTACAGCGGACTTCGCGGAGTTTCCGCTGCAGGAATGTACTCGAGAGTGACGAAGCAAATGAGAAATCGGATCTGCAAGAGCGGACTCCGGAGCCGGCTTCGGAGTAGCGCGGCCGACTGCTGCCTGGAGCGCCGCTGCGGCCGCTGTCTGTTGTCGATCGGTTTCGTGCTCCTTTTATATTTGTTTTTTTCCTAGTCGTTCATCTCGACTTGCAGGCTAGCGGCGGCGTAGCCACGCTCTTTTGTTGGAACCGGACTGACTAACAAGGGCGCAGCTGGATCTGGCCGGATGCCTAAAGATTGGCTCACCGAACTCTGCCCATAAAAAGAAGTTTCGCTGGGAACGTTGCCCTCGGACGGAGCAGGATGGATAAAGTATAGCGTGTTTCCAGAGTATGGCAAGGCCAATGAAAAATGAACAATGTTTGGTACGTAATACTTTTTTGTTGAATGGAGAACCCGTCGCTAAATAACGCGTGCTGTTGTGCAGCTTGAAAATATTAGTTTTTGCGGCCATTCTAGCAAGAGGGAACGTGAAATGTCGCGAGCGATCATTTCAGTAAAAGTAGCGAGTAGCGAGCAATAATAATGCAAAAGGATATTTCGGCTCAATTGAGGCGCACAAATAGTACTGTTTAAAATGTTATTCTCGTTAATGAATAAGAAGTGAGGCTCAAGGTATCCGTGTTCGTGAACTTCTGCTAAATGCGCGAAACAAAAAGAATGTTTCAAAATTACATATTCCTGATAAATCGCTATCCTGCGGCTCGGTCGTACAACATATGTTAGAAATGAAACACAAGGAGTGCGTCACAGAAGAGAACCTTTGCTTGTTTTCTTCGTGCTTCATGAGCATTACCTTTTCACGTCATTAAAATTCAAAGGGCACTGACGTGTATACCGGCCTATGGATCAAGACAGCTTTGCCAAAGGTCTCCAAGGACAATAGGGTAAGAAAGAAATAAAACTAAGCCACTCGCCGCCGTTGGTAACCTTTTACGGATGTGAACAAGCCGCAAAAAAAAAAAAAAAAACACAGAAACAGACAAAGTGGAGATGGTACCGCGGTCTGGAAAAACTCGGGCGACCCCAAGGAACGTTCTAAATTTTTAATGAGCCTCCAAGCTAGCTGGCCGAACGTTCTTCGATGCTGCGCTCTGAAAAAAAAAAAAAAAAAAGTAAAGTAATCAAAAAACAAAGCCGGTGAGAAAGACCAAAGAATTCCTGCCGCCCACACGAAAAACAGCGCTGCAAGGTTGCCTCGAGGACGGAGTCTGGCTAGCAACTTTCGCCGTCGCTACCATCCGCTGAGAGGTAACCAGGCAACGTGTTCGAGCGAAGCCACTGCAAACCATCGGCCTTCGCGTGGCGCGCATGCGCACTTGCTGAAATGAGGACACGAAATGTGCGCAGCACTCGCGCCCTCTCCCTGCATATCTCGCTCCTGCCTTTGTGAGAAGACTAGCCGCAGCTAAGTTGTCCTCGCTTAGTGACGACTGTACCTTCACCTTATTCTATTTGTTCTTCACTTGCAATTCATCTAGTCGGTGCACCCTCTCAATGCCGTAGTCGCTGCGTATCTGCATATCGAAAATTCCTTTTGTTTACCCCTTTTTCTTTCCCTCTCCGCTTCCATCAGCGCCCGAGCCTTTGAGCTGGCCGCCGCATTCTGAGTCGGCGTCGACTCATTCACATTCTTTTGTCTGTGATTCAAAAGGGTGCCTCCTCGACGCTACCGAGAAGAGGTTTTTTTTTTTTTTTTTCAATATCATGATTTTTTTTTTTCACCAAAAACGAGGGATGCGCTCGCGCTCGTGCTGGCTGTCCTTTGGGACGGCGAGCATCATCGTGCGCTGAGCGCACAATGGTCGCGCCGGAACGCACCCGCCTCGGCTCCGATTTAATAAAAGCCAACCGAGTCCCAGCCAACAGGCGTACTCGTTCCGCCAAGAACGGCAGTGAGTGCGCCAGAACGCGCGCCGCTTTTCGTTGTTTGCTTTGTTTCGCTTTAACAACAACGAGGCGCCATTAAATTGAGGATATGCGTGATAAAAGTATAGCGGCCTTTCGCCCTACGCGGCTGGCGTTAAATATTGCGGACTTTATGCCGCTCGCGGAAAGATTAAGGCGCGTTGAATTATGGAGGCTTCAAAAGCAGCATCTCTATGTTAAGGAGAGACATTTCATTCATTCTTTTTATCTATGAGAACAACAATTGCAGCAATACGTTCCATTTCTGAGTTGTAAATAGTAATGAATGCTGCAGTATGTTTTATGATGAGCAGGTGATATATGTTTATTCAAGTCGATCCGCTCAATTCATTATTCTGAGAGACGAAATGTTGCCTGCTGTCGTGCGGCTGCCTGAACACAGCTACAACAATTCGCGCGTTACTTCTCACTTTTAAGATATGATGCATTGTAACAGAAAAAAAAATCAGGTGACAGAAACAAAAACAAAGTTACACTATTACAAAAAAACAAAAATAACACGCATAATCGCTTCATGTGGCGCATAATGAGCTCGACTGGCCAGTTTGGAGAGCCTTTATGCTACTCTGGAAAATCAATTTCGGATGCAATATCTTAGTCTTTATTGCTGCAACCCCTTTCTAGATCGACAGCCATAAAACTATAATCCAGAAAATGAAATAATAAGAATCTTACACGTCCTTAAACATTTGTGAGTGAGCGGAAAACGAACAACCTGAAAGCCTAAATTGAATTTTCGCTTGCTAACAAAAATAAAATGTTCTGTATAGGGGGGAATAATAAGCTATGGAACATTTCGTCTTTCGAAGATTTACAGTCACCCGAGGTGGTGGATTGAATAAAGAGTGATCAACTACAAAACAAAGTTTAAAGACACAGCACAATATAAAGTGAAATGCACCCAGTGCGGCATGAAGGCACGGAGAATGCGGCTCGAAGGAAACAACGTCCGGGCGAGCGACCTTGTGCTTTTCGTATTCGAGCAGCTCGTGTCTGCCGGCCGCACGTGAAAATAAAGAAACGCGCGAAATAATATTTATAGCGGGGCAGTTTCAGTGGCATTCCACTTTCGTGCAGGCCTCGCGGCGCGCGGGAAATTTCGAGAGAAGAAAGCGCACGATACTTGTTTCTACTGCGGTGTCACGGGGACTCCTTTGGCTGTAGAAAACCTCCCTGCACAGCGCCTGTTTCTATTCCGAAGCCACAGTTGTTTCTGTTGCACGTGTTATCTTCTTTGCTATTGTTCCCCAACTGCATCTCGCGCATTTATGTCCTCTGCCAAGCAGGAAATAAATACAGATATTTACTTAGAAGCCGTGAGAAGCGAAAAAGATGCACTGAATGCAGGCGAAAGGCAAAGGAAACAGCACTCCGATGCAGGAAGCAGACTCGAAAATAGCCCAAAATAAACGGCAAGCGTACACATAAGCAACGGTCGAAATAACAATAATGGGGCAATCAAAGCACGATGAGAGAGAGTGGCCGCGAAAACGAGAATGGCTGAAGGTTGGAAAGAAAGATTGATATAATGTCGTAGGAGGAAATAAATGAAAGATAAAGAATGAATCCTCGTTGTCGTTTCATTAAATCTACTTAATGTCCGCAGAAAATGTTCTGGGTCGGCCGGTTTTGTTTCTCCGGATAGCAATAACGAAAAAGATAAGACACAGTGAGCAGGGGCAACCGGTCCGGGGGTTTCTATGTCTGTTCCTCTTTCGCTGCTGCGTTGGTCTTTGAATTCGTGGTTCTCTTTGCCTCCTCTGACAAAGCTGTATTTCGGCTTGCCTCCCCATTATATATTATAACGCTGTCGTTGGGCATGGATGGGCCTGCTACTTTCTTGCTGCCGGCGTTCCTCTGTGTATGCGCTTCCAAGCGGAGAGCCATTTTGCGCGCTCTCTGCGATCGTTTGCTCCGCGCTTTCTTCGTCTCATACTGGTTTCAATGGCAGAAATATATATGGACGGGAAAATGAGCTTCACTGTGCTGATTTGATCGCTGCGTGTATTTGAGAGACTAAAGGAATATTGCTGTTGCCAGACCTTTTAGAATATCATCCAATATTATTTGTACTAGCTAGCGCGAGTACTCCATGAGGAATAACAGTTTCTGAGCCGGTAAGCTTGACTTGGAAACCATGTACGGCTTGTTTCCGAAACTCTTGCTTGCGCGGCCTGGGGAAGATTAGTAGGAGGAGGGGAAAGGGGAGGGGGGGGGGGGGGGGAGGCAGAGCGTGGTATATTTGTCGCTGTTAATAAGGCACGACGCAAACCCCAGACCAGATTAAGTCAAGTAATTTGGCTTCGCCTCTAAACTCAATGCCTCGTGAATATTTTCATGGCAGCTTTTCGAAACTGCTTTGATATTTTTTTTTAATTTCAAGCAAGACGTAAGCAAGGTAGCGACACAGAGTTCCCAGAGATACACATATATAGAGAATTGCGTGCTGCGCGACCCGCTTCTTGTTTCATTAACTTGAGTTCGCTGCAGGAACGACCGTATACACACTGTCTGGGTCAGGTTATTATCTTCGATTTTTGTTTTGTTATTTTCCAGCGCTGGCGAACGCAGTTAAGCGTGAGACGCAGGCGCGAACAGCTATCGATACTTGAGAAGAGAAGGAAGGGCGCCCACGCAAACATTGAACTAAATCACAGCTAAGCACGGCAAGGAATCTCCAACGCTGCCGCCCCTGCGTGAGGCTGCGGGCGCTTCCCGCTTTTTCGGAAATAAAATTAATGCCGCGTGGAAACGCGCTCCTTCCTTCACTGGGCCATGCGCGGCGATCGAGATAATGAGCGGGGAAGGATGAGTACAAAAAAAGGCAAAAAAAAAAGTAAAGAGAGAAGCCGGTAACAGAGTGCGCCGCGACGGTACTGGGGGCTTGTTACCCGACGTTACCGGCGAAACAGCTGGCTTGCGCCGGTGACGACGATAATGATCAGAAGAGCGGCACGCCTTGCCTTACATGGCCAATATACACGGTTGCTCATCACCCGGCCCCCAGTGGAGGACACGGTACAGTGCGAAGGCAGCGGCGGATCGCGAGGTCTCCGCGCACTCTGCAGGCTGAATGCGAGCACGCTGATCGGCTGCTCCGGCACATTAAGCAATTACTGAGAAACCGTCGCACGTGGCGGTGCTGTGCGACCGTTTACGCCAGGCGATTCTGATCGTTGACGGCGCGCAGAGGCTGCGCGAACGTCGCCGGCTGTCTCGTCGTCGGTAGGCGCGCCAGCTCGAGAGCCAGCTCGAGATGATGGGACGCACTAGGCCCACCGCTTTCAAGGAAACCAAGTAGAACACTCTCATCGGCTTGTGGTTGCTGCTCTAACACACTTGGCTCTTGTGAGTAGATGAGGTGCAATGCTTTATGCGTTTATCCTGCCATGCTCAGTTAGCCCCTAGATGGTACCATGCCAGCGATTAGGTTTGGTCGTTATAATGGTTCAGGGTTGAATAAACAACTTCCTGGTTTGGCTGAGTCGTTACCGGCGTCTGGATTAGCACCGGTAGTAATGTAGTGCATCAAAGGATAACACTTTAGCTGAAAGAAGTGGGACAAGTTTCGAAGTATGGCATAATTCTTGCTGTCTCTAAATGCTATAAGCATAAAGTTCTACGCAGAATAATATTGTTCATAGAAGTACACGTTATGTTTCTATGCGAACAAATGGGTGCGAGGAAATTATTCAGCCTTTCGTGCTTTGCGTAATTTCCCGTTCCGGATTTTAGTAAAAAAAAGTTGATAATAAACCAAGCTCTGAAATTCCTGGCAGTTTGCACTTAATTTGCGTTACACTGCGTAAATCTCGCCTATCTCGCCTATCTCGCCTATCTGTAGCTAACTGTTCGTTTACATTGTGTTGAAAGCGCCGCTGCAGAAATGTGCCAGTCACAAAACAATTTGTGAGTCAGGTGATATAGACAGATTTCCCCTCCACCCCCCACTCTCCACACACCCGCGATTTCGTAAACTTGTCAGGATTAAATGACGGTAGAAATAAAAACATGATAGGATCAATCATTATCATCAGTTCATGACTATTAGGTCGAGTCATTCATGACATATTGGTCAGTCCTGATGCATTCTGTGGCTAGATTCTATTTTCTTCGTTCCTCTTACGCAGAGCGCTGGCGCTACAACTAGCGTCGCTTTATATAGACGCTATTTAAGTTTTCTATATTTTTCATAAGCGTGTAATCCACAAACAAGACATTGTAACACACGAGAGTTCTTAGCAGCCTACCACAGACATTTCGTATTCCTTGCACCTCACATAGCACGAGTGTTTCATACTGAAAGCAACAAAACCTATGTAAAAATTAGCAAGTAAATAGAGCACTTTGTATGCTTGTCAATTTAAAGAGGAAAACGCCTGTATTTTGCTCAATATATAATCACAAAATCTGTGAATGAATGAACAAAAAGGTGTTAAAAATAACATGCGCTAGCATGTCCTAATCAAAAATCTGTTTGCAATACACAAAAGATAAACTACTTCTTTTTGACTTCGGCCTCCAATATGAGAGACATGGCTATCATCAGACAAAAAGCAAACAAAAATACAGGAGACAGAACGATTCCAGCACTACTGCAAAAGTGTCGCGAACGCTCAGTTTCGAGCTGTTAGAAATGCTGCTCGAACGAATTGGTCAACAGAAGGATAGCTGAAATTGCCCGGCAAAGAAAACCCTTCGGAGGATGCGCTGAGGCAATGTGGTATGAATTCAGATAGTTGTTCAATACAAGTGGCGTTGTTGCGAAGGTGCTGTAAGCTTTTTCATCAATCTTATTAGAACAAACAAGTACGTAGCCTGACAGCCACACTATCTCCAAGGTGAGCGATTAAAGTGCGGATAAAAGCGCTAAAATAGTAACAGGGATGTTACAGAAGGCCTGTTGTGCCATTCACTGCCATGTTTGCCTCATCTAAATTCAGAAGTGCAGCTAAAATGCACATTATAAAGCTATAATCTGATGACGCAAGCGACCCTAGGCAGGAGTGAGTTGCGAAAAATTGGCTGACAAGAGGACAAATGGCTTGTGTGGCAAGTGCTTCCGCCATGTGTGAAACCATTAATCAAGGCGTGCCTCACGCGTCCTTCATAGGTTCGTTGTTTTGCATCATCGGGCTTCCTCAACGTCTTAATTTCTGGAGTGAGGTTATAAAGGCTGCAAGGGTTTTTCACCTTATAATACGAGGAGACAAATATTATTGTAATATTTTGTCGCAAGACAAATCTTGGCAATGCTCTGGCACTTGTTTCTAGGATGGAAACGATATATTATCAAAATTATTATTTAGCCCTGAACCCCCCATGAAACGGTTATGATTATATAGGTAAAATTTGTTAATAAAACGTAATTGGTGTTCTCGACTCCTTCGGCACGGCAACGAAAAAGACACTTTAATTTAACAACAATCTTTAAAAATGCCTTGATGGTTTCTTCCGGTTCTCCATCGTGAAACGTTTTCGCCAAGGTCATCGGGAGGGACGATTTTACCTTGAAGGCAGAAACTTTCTGTTCGGTTTAATATTAACGAGGCCACTTAGCACTGCGTTAATCAATTACCCCAACGACCTTTGACTTCACCTTGACTTTTATTGCGTTGACCAATTATCCTAATGACCTTGTCCTTTGTCCTTGAACCTCGTATGACAGCGCGCTCTCACTGTTTATGTAGGTTTAGAAGAGCTAAAGCTATATATCTTTTTTCTATCCGATGAGTTGTCTTACACTGGTTCTCACTATACTGCCTCAATATGCAGCAACATTAATCATTAAAGGAGAAGGAGGAAGTGCGCGTTGCCACGCTCCTCTGAATAAGGCCGCGCCGTGCTCCCCAAGTGTGTAAACCTCACTATCATAAAGCAGAGGGAGTGGAAAAACTAACCACTGAACCAAGCGACATTTATGTGGCCAGAGACTATTTATTTATTATTTAATTATTATTCATTTATTTATTTCCGATACCCTCATCGCCCCAGGGCATTAGTGAGGGGAGTGGTACAAAAATATAAAATCAAACTGAGAAATAAAAGGTGACGCATACATACACATGTCTACAAAAATTGATAGCAATGATTGCGAAGAAACAAAAAAGAACTGGATGCAAGAAAATGCATGTTTCAAAAAAGTGACAGACTACAGTAATTAAGAATAACAACGACAACACGAATAAATTCACAAAAAGCGGTCCAAAGAAGTAGCAATTAAACACAAACATATTGAACCACTTGTAGAACCATTGAGCAACAAAATGGGTACGTGGCAATAGGCTATAAATGAAGCCAATATACACAAAAAGGAATAGAGCTCGATACACAATATTCGTAAAGAAATTAAAGAAACGATTCTATGGTAGACCGTAATTTAATGATAATTTTATCTTAAACTCATCAGCGTCATTTGCAGCTACAATATCTTGTGGTAGGTGGTTCCACTCCAACGATGTTTTTGGTATGAAATAATTTGTGCAAAATGTTGTACGGCAACGAGGTACGCCAACCTTCCTTGAGTAATCGATGCGCAATGATACATATGTTGGAGTAGTGATCAATGCATCTTTAAGAGTGGAATTCATGTAAATTTTAAAAAATATACACAGACGTGACACTTTTCTGCGCACAGCAAAAGGGGTTAATGACAAGCTACTTTTGATTTCTCTGACGCTGGAAGAACGATCATAGGTACGTGCAGTGAAACACGCTGCTCTATTTTGCACACTTTCTAAGGCGTCAATAAGCCTGTCAGAGAAAGGATCCTATACAGAGTTGGCGTATTCTAGTTTTGAGCAGACAAGTGACTTATACAGAAGAAGCTTGACAAGGTCTGGTGCTAATTAAAAGTTGCGTTTAAGGTAACCAAGCATGCGGCTAGCGGAAGCTATGATAAAGATGACGTGTGATTTCCAAGTCAGATCTAATGTTAGGATGACACCGAAATATTTATAAGATTTCACGGGTATCAGCAAAGAAGTAGAAATAGTCTAAGCAACGGGATTTGAATTTTCGCGACGGGAAAAGCACATTATCTTGCATTTAGTCGTGTTAAGTGCCATTTTTCATTGTGAGCACCAGTGAGAGATAGGGGTTAGGTCTGCTTGGATTACTGCAAAGTCATTAATATTTTTTATTTCTCGGTAAACAAGACAATTGTCTGCAAAGAGTCCTACTAAAAATGTTACGTTGTTAGGCAGGTCGTTAATGTATACATGGAATAACAAAGGATCGATGACAGAACCTTGCTTTACGCCGGTGGGCACAGATATTAATGATGAGTTAAAGCCGTTAGTATGTACGTATTGCGATCGGTTAGACAAAAAACTCTCGTTCCATTTCAGTGCAATACGGCCAATATTAAGTTCACTTAATTTGTATAGAAGCAAGTTGTGCGATACTGTGTGAAATGCTTTGCGGAAGTCTAAATAAATACAGTCAGCCTCGTTTCCACGATCAAGTATGAAGTTAATATTCCTCGTAAGGTTAATTAATTGTGTTTCGCAAGAGAAGTATTTTCTAAAGCCATGTCGTGCACAGTTGAAAAAAGATGACTCAAAAAGCTCGCAAGGTGAGACAGGATGATGTGCTCCACTATCTTGGAAGGAATACTGGTTAATGATATTGGTCGGTAGTTGAGTGAATTGTGCTTGTCTCCTGATTTGTGGAGCAGAACCACCTTACCCAATTTCTAGTAATCTGGGTGTTCACCTTCTTGTAAGGATTGCTGAAATAAATTTGATAATATTATGGCAGATTATACTTTCGTGTTTTTTTTAGAATTTTACTACTTATATTATCTGGACCGCAAGAAGAGGATAGTTTAATGCGATCTATGTAACGTATGATGCCTTCAAAATCGAAATGAATGGGATTCATTAGAAATGTGATATGACTATCGTAATCTGGCAGTGATGTGGTGGAAGGATGAGAAAATGCCTTTGCAAAAACTTCATTAAGTACATGAGCACTGTTGCTAAGACGGACAGGATTTGATTGAGCATTGAGAAGGGATATTGATGTTTGATCTCATCTGTTGACAACATTCCAGAACCTTTTTGGATCGGTTAATAAAAGTTTTAAAGGTCCACGGATACGGCCCCCAAGAAACCACTGATAAACGTGTTCAGTGTGTAGAACACATCCTTTTGAGCATTAACGCAAAGTATAACTCCTTGGAACAAAGCCAGCGATTTATTATTAATTTTTAAAAACAGCGTTTTTTGAAATTCGCGGGCAGAGGGAATGTCTCTTGGCGGTGTCGCATGGAACTATTTCCTAATCCCGTGACGTCACGGGTAGGTTGACTGGCAAGGCTTGCTAGAAGCTGCCATTCGCTGCGGTCACTGCAACCATGACGTCACGAACACACTTCCGGTAGCTGCGAAAGTCGTCTGCTCGTGCGCTGCTCGAACTCTGTGCGGGCTGTTACAGCTCGCCGCCCTTATCGGTTAGGTGGCCATTGCCCATTAAGTGCAGCAACCGAAGCGACGCAGGGATCGGCAGAACGAAGCTGCATTTACAAATATCTTATTTATATAACGTGGTTTCAGGAGTATCGGAGTGTCGTCCGACGAGGCGTCAACAGCACGGTCAAGCACCGCACGATGGCAGCACCTCCTTGACCGCCGTAAACATCGCCGCTGTGGCCCTTCCTCCCGCATACCGTTCGCGAACCACACGGCGGATCGTTAGCACCGATGTCCGAAATAAAGCGTGCTAAAATTTGTTGGCGTCTGGAATATTGAGCCGAATATCAAGTATGAAGCCCTCGTGGGGATCGCTGACCAGCAGCAAATTGCTGGTAAGAGCGATAGCCGTGATACAAGCTATAGTTTCTGCTCAAGCCAGCTGCCGCTGGTGCATTTCGGCTGATCCGATCTGCTCGTACTAGCTCTGCGATTAATGCGTCGGCAGAGTTAATCCTATAATTATTTTACTATGGCAGGATAGGAATCACTATAAGGCAGTTTCATAAGTAGCCGATTTACGACAGCGTTGATCATGTTCCAAAGCGTCGACCGCCGCGGCATCGAAGCGAAACAATAGGCCTAGCGACGACTAGGGACGGTCACGCACGGCGCCGGCGTTCGCCGCGCTCTCACGTTCCACCCCCGCTGTAATTGTGTAACGTACCTCAGCCTGCTTGCGGCATCCCGTGCTGCAAGCGTTGCAAACTCGTGTACTTTCATAGCTAAGGCCGCGTATTTTTTGGCGTTCTGCTCAGCAACAAGCCGTTCAAACGATACTGTAGGCACGACGAGGCTTCAGTACGCAGTCGCTGCGCTGTCGGCCGTAATCGAAGACGTCGGGCGGCACCATAATCTATACATCGATCTTTAAACGTGATAGAGTGGGCAAATGAATAACTTTGTGAAGCAGACCCGCTCGTACGTTTGGCGCACTCGGGCGCCGACGAGTAGCTTCCGTCAACAGATGCCGTCATAACCTCGGTTAACGACGCAAACCGAGGTCGTCAAGCTCGGTTTGCGGTAACCGCGGTTAGTGGTGCAACCATGGTTTGGTCCGCCGTGTAACATAGGATAACCACGGATTCGTGGTTACACTAACCGTCGCTGCGCGAACTGGCGAACTCCTCAGGCGCGTGCAAGCGAGGACGGGTTTGGCGGAGTACGCAGAGTACGCCAGCGAGCGAGCGCGCGTCAACCGGAAGTTCGTCGAAGTGACGTATGTCTGGGCGGAGCTTTGAACTTGCTTGTATTCTTTGTTTTTTTATGGCTCCCTTCGGCGTACGAGTTGAGAGGGAAAATTGGAAGGGTCATTTCTAATCGCCGATATCTCTGGTGTTGCAGAAGCTAGATCGAAAATTTTTGCGGGAGAATGATGGGTGGTTCAATAACTATCAGTGTTATGGCGTTGTTTACCCTTCTTGGTGACCCCTTTCTGGGGACCTTTAACGCAATTTTGTATGTGTCAACCACAGTTCTCAGTGCTATCCAATGTGCCCTGGTATAAAGCCGTCTTTTTTTTAGCAAGGTGTTTTAATGACCTGGTTAAATAGTCACGACCTCTATTTTTTACTTGACTGCTGGGTAGCATGAGTTGAGCGACAAAATTAGGAGGGATGTTTTCATTTGCGAGAAAAATCTGGTACTACATAACCCTGGGGCGAACATATTGGCCAGACGCCAATGGGCGGGTCAATATGCAGCAGTCTTACGCTTTCCTAACGCTTGGTGCTAATCATTTCAGGCACCAGTCACACTTTTAGTCAAGCCACGAAAGTTTCTTTTACCAATTTGAAGCCATCTATCTCGCTGCGGCTGTATCTGCCCTTGGGTGAGAAGCCGCTACCCATTACTGCACTGGTACAAAAAATATATTGGTTGCAAATATGAGTGCGTGCGGTCTTGCATGCGGCAACGCGTGTGTTCGAGAGTGTGTGTGAATGTGTTTGGTTTTTTAAGTTTAACGTCCCAAAGCGAATAAGGCTATATGAGACGCCGTAGTGGATGGTCCCAGAAATTTCGGTCACCTGGGGTTTTTTAACGTGCACTGACATCTCGCAGCACGTCACCGCTTGATAATTATTTTCTTAGCGTGTACTTGAAACGCATTGTGTCCATATTAAAGTAAGGCAGCCTCTCGTAAAGCGAACGGTAAAAAGAGCCCAAAGCGCTGTTCTAAAGTGCGCAGCTGTTAACTGTTGCGCTCAGCATGTTGTGTCTACTGTAGTAATAGCCGAGATTAAAATCATTTCACTAATATCCTATGCAGTACTTTCATTTTGATATAATATAAATTTTTAATACAACCCAACCACAGTTTGAGTCATAATAGCAGCAGATGAATATCTTCATTCTCAAGCGTGAATGATATTACTTTTTTTCCTGTACATCAGTATCTTGTATTATTTAGCTGCTGATAGGTTAAACAATATGCACGCAGGAATGATAAAATACCATACTTATTACCATTTCTTCTGTTCTATTCACATGATATGTCAGACAAAATGATACCTCCGGATAATACGGATGTTGTGTCACCGCATGACGAGACGAGGAAAGCTGGAAATAAAGTAAGTGGTACGAGAATGCAATAAACTGGCTACATATTATCTCGCCGTTGTTCGTAATATAATCTACTGGCAATACGAGCCGCACAAATCCGTCGTCACTTTTTAACAAAATAGCAAGAGCATCTCTCGATGGACCGAGCATTTTTGTTTCAAAAACAACCACCCCTTTCTTTAGATCCAAACCGCGAGAACTAATTCGCGACTTGAAAAGCGCCCCAAATTTCCTAAGAGGTGTGAGAAATATATATTACCGCACGCTGTCATAAAAAGAAAGACAGAATATCGGACAATCGCAGGGCATCGCCACGTGAAGTCTTAATTAGTTTTTCCTGCATCCTTCGTCCATTCCAATCGAAGACAAAGACGAGGAGAGGACGAAAACAAGAGAGGGGCGAAGAACGTAGTCCCCCACCGCCACCGCCGCTGCAAATCCGCACAAGGCACGGGTGTAATTGCCGCCCGGGCGCGCGCGCCGAACCTCGTTTCGCCGGGGCTTCAATGAGCGGCGAAAGACGCAAGGCCAGCAGCATCGAAAGCCAGGATAGCGCCTATCAAAGCTCCGTCCACGGCCGCCGCTCGGTCCCCTCTTGCCGAAGAATTTATTACTTCAGCACTGATATGACTACCGTTAATTTTTTCTTTTTTTACGTTTGCGTTGCAAGAGTTTGGGGAGGAAAGCCCAATACAGAAAGGGTCTAGTAATTGCTTTGTTCTACGAGCCTTTCTTTTTCGCACTTGTGCTGAGTTTTTTCCGCTGCCCCCAAATTTGTAATCTTGTCTCTCCTAACATACACTTCTTCTATGACAACTTTCCGCCGGCGCCCCAGAGTATGAAGGAGTGTTCTGCCCCTGCTTCTGTACCTTCTCAATGCTTTCTCTTTAAAGTAGGCTTTCCCGGAAGTAATGTCACAAAGAATTTACGATTAACAAAGGTGAATCTCAACTCGGCTGTCATTTTCCCGATCGAGATAAAGTAAGATAGAAAGTGAATCATTCTTTATGACCCTTTCTTTGCCATGTGGGTGCAATGTTTCGAGAATAACGTTTTTTTGTTTTCTTTTTTCACACTGCGCTTACAGGTACGGAGGAGCGCTTTCAAGTTTTCTTTCACGTGGGATCAATTTCAAAGGCTGTCGTAGAAGCTATAGTGTCCTTTCACGTTGCGCGTTGAACATATTTCTCAACCGGGAGCAGAAAATTAAATAAGCTTGTCGTCGATTTTGTGTGGACGACCTCAATGAATCCACTGATAAACACAGCTTCAAAAGTTCATTTTCGTTATTCACATACCTTTTCTTCCTGAGAATTTTCTACTTATGGAGAAATGAAAGATCTGAAGAAATTATTTCTTTGTTCGGTTTGTATCGCCAGTTCTCTTGCATAAACGCGTATACTGGAAGTTTTAGTATGGATTGTTTCGATGCGCAATAATTCATTGCAGTATTTTTGCAATGCACGCATTATTGATGCATCCTTTTCAGAGAGATGCTTGCTTGAAGATTTTAAAAAGCAAACTTTAAATGAACTGCCGATTCTTGCATGGCTTGGGGCAAATAACATTTACTCATGAAGAGTAAGAAACAACTCATGGAGATCATCCACATTCATAAGAAAATGAAAGGATTTGCAAGTCTTGAAAACGGGCTCGAAGCTGCAATGCAGGTAATGTAGATGTCTCTCGTGTTCTGCTGAAGGATGTGAACGGCAATTAATGATCACGTTGATTCCTTTGTTCAGTTTCTTTCGGCGCTAATGCTATTCAGTAGTAAGCCGGTGGGACGATTAAGCCAGCTTCTAGCTCATAAACTTAATTCCTAGTATCTTAATACAATGTTTTTTGCACCTAACAGTAAAGTAAATAAGGGGAAGCAAAATGAAATGCCTGCTCTGTGTATAACGGAATTCACTCTCAGTGTGAGTATATGAGCAGACGCACAATAAATAAATAAATCAACAGTTGCACGTGATATTTAAGTACTCTAGGGTAATTAGCATCAGAAGAGAGCATAAATATAAAAGATATGTGTAGCTCGCTTATCCAGCGGAACGGTGCACAGCTTAAACCGGTAAACCGATCTGGCACTCTCATTTTTGATACATCCCCAGTCTGGCGTAGCGATGCAGCAACCTCAAGTAATTAATGGAGGCATTTACAATTTATATAAGTTATTTTAGTTCATGCCATTAAGAAAAATAGCCGCTGATTAATCATGCTGTACATAGCTTCATGTCTTCATTACTGGAGCAAGATATTCCAAATAAATTCTAACAAAAACTTAAGAGTGCTTTGTGTAACGGTAACGGGGGCGAAGAACACTACCTCACGTAAATAAGACCGTCTTTGAATAGCACAATTAATAATATATTTTATTGAGCACACGGTAATTAACAGTTCTGTTTTCGGCGTATCTTAGTAACGCTGGGCCGATTCTTAACAGATGGGCTTCCTATGCCTGCGTTCAAATAATAATGCAAAAGGCCGCTGTCCGTATAGACTACTTCTCTGACGAATCCAGGTTCCGTTGCCGGCGCTTGTAGTGTAGAAGTGACGACTTAATCATAAATGAATGTTCCATTTTTTTTTTTTACCCTGCAGCCCCATTTAAGGTCGTTTTGCGGCCCGTTCTGCCCACAACGACGGTCTTCAAGTCAGCGTCCCAATATGTATAGTCGACGTTGCGTATGGAGCTCACACTATACGTGGAACACGGGAGAGTTTCTCAAACGCTGCCTTCGAGCATCAGACCCTGAATAGAGCCTTCTTGTTTCACGTAACGTAGCGCGTAGCGAAGCGAAATTCCTGTGCCATCTATAGCACTGTATTTCTTTCGCGAACCATTATGGTTTCCGAATTTAGGTTGGCCGACAGCCCTGCTTGTGAAAGTTATGGTTCTAAAGAAACAGTCGCACATATTCTGTGTGAGCGCCCTATTTTTTAGAGCGAAAAACGAGCGCTGCGTTGTGTTCTGGACCGCATCGATCCTTGTCTTTTAACAAAGGATGAGGTCAGCGGTTTGAAGTCGCAGCAATTACTGCCCTCAACGCCTACAAGTCACTGTTTTATGCCTTAACAGCTACTGGCTTGAGTGACAACTTTTAACTTTATTCCTCGTCACTTCTCTCGTTTCCTTTTTAACCCCCTCAATCCTCTTCCATAGCGCAGGATATCCAACTGGAACACCTTTTCTGGTTAACATCCCAGTCTTCTGTCATCCTCTTTCTCTGTTTTGAGCTAATGCAGAGCTACAAACTGAAACAAAAACTAAGCTAGAGCCCTCGTATAATCGGAACATGGCGCACAGAAGTTATAATTACCCATATTTGCATTTGTTTCAGTGGAACAAATGCTCGGACTAGTTCACTAGTCCAAAATCCATTTGGAAAAGACATCATTTTAAAAAGAAAGATAAAAACAGCTAAAGGGGCTAGGGGCTAGTTTGGGTAGGGGGGGGGGGGGGGGGGGGGGGGAGGGGGGGAGAGGGTCTGCAGTGTCAGCAGTGTCAGCAGTGTCAGCAGTGTCAGCAAGACACGTATGTACAATTACTGCCCTTTCTTATATTTTTCACGCGTATTCCTTCAAGGAACAATCCGCTAACCGTTCTTCGCTGTCATGAAAGATAGCTTTGTGGTCGGAGAAATGAAGAGTGCAATTGAGTTATTGGGAGCTTGCGGGAAGCAGCGCGTGGGCCCACAGGAACGTTGCGTGACGAACAGATCGCAGCGACTGACTGGTGCCGCTGACGCCGCTAGCGAGTGAAGCGAGTGAGAACGGGATGCACGCACCGTGATCCGCTGACAGCGAGTCGGCGTTTTGGCAATCGGATAGCACACTCGCCGCCACGCAGGAAAAGAAGGGGGGGGGGGGGGGGGACCCCTCCTCCTCTTTCTGCATGGAGGCGACGGTATTCTACGCAGTCACGTTGTCTTGACTCGCTAGCGGCGGCAGATGCATCAGTCAGTCGCTGCTAGCGCTGCCTGATGAGAGAGTAGCTATCAGTCAAAATGGAAATATATTTACGAAAACTAGAAAACGAGCGCGAGAAAAAGGTATCCCGTCAATCGTCACCGCAATGCAAACATTTCTTAAGCTCTCTTTGTTAGCACTGAAGAAATGGGAAATCTAAACTGATACTCCTCCTCTCTTCCCTCAACTCAGCCCACGCCGGCTGGAAAGAAAAAATAGCTAAACAAGTCGCGACGGCGCCTCAACACGTCCCGTTCTGCCTACGTAGCTTGCGGACGCGCAGTGCAATCACATGTAACTTAACATCGGAAGTTTGCTCGAGGAGATGTGCCGCACTATTCGTTCGCGAGCGGTCGCCTGGAGCACGTTTTAAAGATAGTTCGTAATTTATAAGCTCCAGGCAAGGGTTTCAAATTTGACTCGAATACCTACAGGGACCACATCTATGGATTTATTGCATAAGACTATTACAGCATGTGACAAATAACTACTTAAGTTTAAAACCCCAACGTCATGTGTTCCAAGGCACGTAACGTCTTGTTGCGACGCTCACGCTTCGCCCCCATGCAATGCTTGGCACGGCTCCTGATTCAATGTGTCCAAGATCCAACCAGGCGTCATTGTCATTTTTCAGTATTTTTAGATACATACGACTACGGTATAAAAAGGCTACACAATGTTTGAACCAAAACCAACAAAGAAGAACTTGACACAAAATCAGAGCAGTCGCTATAGCATAGAAGAGGATAACCGCAAGCTTTCTTCTCCGACAAAAGCCCCCTTATGCCCCCTCAGTGCTTTCATGCGGTCAACGAGATAGCAGAAAACTATCGAAAGAACGTTGAGCGTAAACCTAGAGCAGCTGGTGGGGTTTTTCGGTCACCAACACTCTAATCTTCGATCTTGGAGACAAAGAGGCCAAAGAAACATGTCAGGCACCGTCGTTTCTTCTTTGTTGAGGTTACTGCAAGGTTTTAGTTTTCTTGTCTTCTTTTTTGTTTTTATTCACCTGCTTTTGTGAGTACCCGGAAGTGTAGATATAAAAAATAATAATGAAGTGAGAAACAAGTTCATTGCCTGTGATCTTCAGGGGAAGCCTTTTCGCTGTTTAGCACGGACGCACTAATTAAAACTGTGACTTCGCAGCCCTTACCCATCAAAACAATTTTGATGCCATTTCAGGCATAGTCCTTGGCTTATAGCATCACCTTTTCTTATTCTACCGCAAGCTAGTTCACATTCACTTAGTTGAATACACATAAGTTACTTACCTATCTGATAGTTTAGAGTGGTTGAAAATATTAGCAGTCACGTACGCCGCGACATATTAAATTCCTTCTCGTCTACGTTACCAGTTGCGATGAAAATACTATTATTAGCATTCCTCACCGTGGTCAATGGAGCGCGTGTCCTGAATGCAGGCTATGTGTTTCATCGGATAAGAAATGCATTCCTCGCTTCAAACGAAGTATTACTTTTTATATGAGAATTTTAGAAGTTCGCTTGATTCTTTCTGAGACCGAGCCTGCTGTGTTCAAGCGTAAGAGTTAATCGCGACAGTTTTTCACTTGGCGTCCAAATTGAAAGATGCTTGTTTGAAGAACTTTACCCCAGAAAGTACCGCTGCAACGTTGCGCGAAAAGAATAAAAACAGAGAAAAAGAAGGGTACGAAGAGGAAGAAAAAGGACTTGCTATTTGCAAGAATCCTGTGGGTTGTCTATTAGGTTGAATATCAGTTCGAAAATTACGAGTTAGAGAAATCATTGCATTCGCCTTTTATTGCAATGTAGGAATGATTTATATTACGTTATTTCGCGCATCTCTTCGCTGGTAACATATCACTCGCTCTTCATTTTCTATTTTTGTTAGCTTCGTGAAGGCGCACAGTATATTTTAGGTCACTAGGAGCTTTGGCAATGAATCATGGAATCAGTAACAGAATAATTTCAATAAATACAGCTTGTTCAATCTGGCAGTACCTGTATTAGATATTCGCAGTAATGAAAGGAAAAATCGTCATGCTGCCGGAGACAGAAAATATGAAATATTTTTGCCAGCCAGGCAGGAATGGTAATGTGAGTGCAACACGGGGCATAACGGACTTCATTACGTGAGGATAAATCCACTGAAAAGAGCAAACATAGCCTCGCAGAGAGGCGGACTACAATAATGCAGCAGAAGAGCAGCTACTCGTTTCTTGCCGCATAAAGTGCAGTCAGGAGCAACATGGCTGCTCAGCCCCTTCACAAGTTTAATTAGAAAATGTCGGCAGCACGCATGGACATGCACTTACAAGTTTGCTCACTTTACTTCCCTTTCCTCCCCCTCAGCCGCAAGTCTGTTTAGTCGACGTGTTTCCATAATATTACTAGTCATACGTTTTGTTATTGTGGCTGGAGCACTAAAGTAATTTGACGGTTACAGCCAAGAGAGAGGAGTGGGAAAATACATGAAACATATTTGAAGAGCGGACAGCAACTCACTAAGATGAAGAGAGTTTTGTTTTCGAAGCAACAGTGGCAAAAAGGAAAGAAAGAGGAAACAGTGAGACCATTAAAACTGGCTTCTTTTATAAAAGAAACCTGAGCTGGTGTTAAACCTTGCGTGCAGGCTTTATAGACAACAACCATATATGAGGACTTGACCGGAGGAGGCCAGTGCATAGCCGCGTTTGAATGTGTCAAAATATAACAAGGTCATTCACTTTGTGCTATGCATGGCGATTGATGTTTTCTTAAATTACGGAGGACTTTCTGACGTCATTTCCTCTCTGCATTTCAAGCCACTTAGCTCCCTAGTCGAGGTTCGTATATATATATATTCAGTCCCAAATTGATATAATTTAGATTTTCCAAAAGCCTTTGATCGCGTGTCGCAGACTAAGTCGTTATATAAACTAAACAATGCATTTGGAGATAGACTGATTCTTTATTGGATTAAAGATTACCTTACAAATCGTTACCAGTTAGTAAAACTAGATAAGTGCACTTCAGGCACGGTTCCCGTTCTCTCCGGATTTCCCCAAGATTCAGTGCTTGCTCCGCTTTTATTTTTGCTGCTTATCAGTGACATCAGAGAGATTATAAATTGTAATTTTCGTTTATTCGCGGATGACAGCGTGATTTACACCGAATTAAAAAGCTATGAGGGCCAAGTAAATCTGAGCAACGCCACAAACCGCATCGCACAATGGTGCCTGAAATAGCAAATGGTTATCAGTACAGAGAAAACAGTGAGCAAGACAATTATTGCCATGTCCACTGCTTTGAATATTGCCTTAACTATATCACACTACGCAAAGTTTAGAAATATCGGTACCTAGGCGTATCAGTCACGTCAGGTTTTCAGCTGGTCATTGCATGTTCATAATGTCGCTTAAAAAGCTACAAACAAATTATTCTTTTTGAAATGCGTGCTGTGTCATTCTACACCCTCCATAAAGTAACTCGCATATGTCACTCTTATCCGTCTTGTACTTGAATACGCCAATATAGTGTGGTTCCCGTAAGTGAAAAATGACGTAGCTATCTTTGAAAGCGCCCAGCGCAAGGCTGTTCGTAATTTAACAATTATCGCCGCACTGACGCGCCTAGTGAATTGCTACGTCGCGCATGCCTCCCCCCCCCCCCCCCTCCCCCCCCTTTGCCTGATAAAGCAAAGGTGCACCGGCTGAAGTCTTTATTTCTACTACTCAAAAATACTGTTAGGATAGATTCCTCAGCCTTCATCTAAGTCAATCATTCAAGAAACACCCGTCATAAACACGTTCTCACACTTCAGGAATTCTCATGCTTCAACAGCACGTTCTTTTATTCCTTTTTTCCGCTCGCACTGCACGAGTGAAATGCGCTTGACCCAGAAATAACACAACAGAAGTCACCTGAAAAGTTTGGCCAGCTGGCGCGAAAGTCGTTACTCCCGTCGAACACACCATGAATCTATCTTCTGGTAAATGTATTTTCTTGTGCTGTACTTTTGGTTTCCACTGTTTCTGACTGTAACACGGGCGTAGCTTTCTTTTTATACATTTATTTTGAAGGTATGAGTGTTGTACAGTTTCTTCGTCCTTTGTACCTAGTCTTTGTTTCAAAATTTAGTAATGTGAGTTGTCGATTCTGCCTCCTTAGGTTCTCTGGTATATTTGTTTACGTTTTGCTCTTTTTATTCACAGTGTACCATTTTTTTTGTACCCACCCCTGTTACAATCCCTCTAGGGACTGACAGTATTTTGTAATAAATAAATTAAATTAATAATTTTCTGCTTGAAAAAGGCGTTTTTGTTTTTCAAAGAGTTATGTTGAAATAATTCTTGCACGTACACAAAAAAACGATTCTAACAAAAAAACGGGCGTTTATAACCACCTCTCTTCATTAACCATGCACCCACCAGGCATTTCGAGCATCGGCTCTGCGGTCATCTTCAGTCATAAGCTTTCTCAAGTCTTATACGTGGCCGGACGAGAAAGCTTGACACCTTTAGGGAAGTGTACACCTCGAAAGAATCTAGACAGGCCATTGACCTGCCGAAATCCTGATGCTATGAGCAGTGGTGCGCAAGTGTAGCATGCCATATTCGTACTGAATCATCTGTTGCGGCGGGTGCCACTACACCCCTGTGCACAAAGCTGGCCAACTTTATCGATGATCGCAGAACCGATGGTCGGTACGTCTGGCATGCGCACGGTTCCCACAAAGAAGTAGCGTATATTCCATGCTCTTTGTTGGCATTTTGGTTTGCCATTTAACGTTGAGACTCATAGTTATGAAATTAGAGCTTCGAAATATTCTCCTACTTATGTTAGCTGCTAGCAATAGCATCTCCGTTAAAACTAACTTCCCTCGAATGTTCGCGAATTGTAATTTTTTTTTTTTGTCCTCTCTGCTCTGTTTGTATGGAATCGTCTGGAAACTTAAACCTGAACTCTACTCTTAAGTAGTCGCGCATAATAGAGATCTTCCTAACTGTCTTGGGTATTGTCCACATTTAGAAAAAGTGCTAACTGTAGAATGCTCATGAGAGCACGAAAAATAATACATTAAAAAGTCCCTTCTTTTCGCGATCGAAATTCCCATAATCATTCAAACAGGTAAAGTAGACTACGCTTATATTTTCTACGCACAGAAAGGTATTTCGCTCTTCGCGTCATGCCTCATATTGCATATAACGGGCTACTTCCTTTTCAGACCTGGCAGTGAATGCTACCCGTATCTCCCAAATCTCGCCTGGTATGTGCCATATTTTTTCCCAACAGCAAGCAGGTATCAGAGCTTGGCGTGAGCGATAATTCGAAACTGTCAAATATGAAACTGAATTTCCTCTTTTTATTTGCTGAACTAATCAAATTTTGCGTAATAAAATACTCAGATATGAGCTCTAGTGTTCGGATATGTGATCTGCTGCATAAGAGACATAATGTTCGAGTCCGACATGCCGTAGAGTACTTCGAGGGCTGCTTCAAAAACAAGACCGATTGAGACGTCGCCGAGCATGCTGCCCCGATTGGTCTACGCGTTCAGCACAGGGACTGGTATAGTCATGTCATGACGGTAATGACATTCAAACTTACGGCCTTCAATGTTACTTGTATGGCAGCAGCGAACCCGCCTTTAATGCGTAATGCCGGAGGCCGCGGCTCATATCTCTTAAAGAGAGAGATGTTAACTACGTTGTTCGCCATGATCGCCAGGCGCAAAATGCAATTTTCTGAGATGCACGAAACAGCGGTCAAGGTATTAATAATAAAATGAGAAATGTTCAACGCTACTGAACCGAATGGGGAGCGAAAGCATTAGCTGTGGGTGTCCAAGCGTTCTTCTTCCTCTTCGTCTTCTTTGTCTTTTCCTTGTTCTTTTTCTGGTTCTTCTTATTATTCTTGTTATTGTTTTTGTTCTTTCTCTTGTTCTTCTTCTTCCTGTTCCTCTTCTTCTTCTTGTAGCTACGCCTCTTCACGACGTAGGTGCGGCAACCCGAGGTCTCGCTTCGGCTGTCGTAATGTTGCTTTCGCAACAATGCTGATTTCGTGCCAGGTGTAGTATGGTGTTGATCACTGTTGCCTTACAAAACTGCCCCTAGCTGTTCACTGCTTTGTAGACCTATTCGTGTTTTACACATATTAGACAAACTAGCGAATAATCATACAGATTTTTGATGAGATAGTTTTGTTGCTCGAGTTATATTCGATGCGGTCACGATAAACTATTCGTTTGCGGTTCGGTACCATACAAAGATTATTGTATTCGATTCGGTTCTGAAAAATGCTTTTTGCACACATCTGTGCATCGCATTCCGCGATGTTCAGTGGCAAAGAGAGGGACATGCGATGATGAAAACGATAGGATAACTCATTTCTATTCCCGCTGTGTGTGTGTGTGTGCGTGCGTGTGCGTGTGTGTGTGTGTGTGTGTGTGTGTGTGTGTGTGTGCGTGCGTGCGTGCGTGCGTGCGTGCGTGCGTGCGCGCGCGCGTGTGTGTGTGTGTGTGTGTGTGTGTGTGTGTGTGTGTGTGTGTGTGTGTGTGTGTGTGTGTGTGTGTGTGTGTGTGTGTGTGTGTGTGTGTGTGTGTGTGTGTGTGTGTGTGTGTGTGTGTGTGTGTGTGTGTGTGTGTGTGTGTGTGTGTGTGTGTGTGTGTGTGTGTGTGTGTGTGTGTGTGTGTGTGTGTGTGTGTGTGTGTGTGTGTGTGTGTGTGTGTGTGTGTGTGTCATGCGCACCGGTTCATCATTCATTCATATCCCACCTGCGTACAGGCATGTGGACGTTTGACGCACCATCCTAAAACATTTATCCATTTGAAACACGGCGGCCGTCCAATAGTTCTCCGAAAAAGGTTTTTTCTAATGAGAAAACAAGCAGAAAATATAGAAAGCCTTTGCTCTTTTTGGCGATGCTCTGTTTATAATGCTACATGAAAACATGACATCGTTTTTCCTTTTTTTCCCATTACCGGAGCCATGCAAGAAAATGGTGCCTATAAAATGTATTTTATTCGCAGAAAATTACATTAACCAAACCGTACGTTTTCTGTTTATCTGCTTTGTTTAAGTTTTAATTTTCACTAAACTGCATCTAACCCGTCTTACATCGCATTTCTTTACCTGGGAAGGCTCTCAACTTTCTATTCTCGGCTGTTTGTATCTACAGGCAGTTCATGTGAAACCCATCAATAATAGCGCCATAAAATTTCGTCTTCATTTGCCGGGCGTGCCACTAAATGTATATACGGCCTGCGTTGAAGGCATTGTCGCATGCGTATATTCTCTTCATGCCTGTCCCTTAGCCTTAACTTCTCTTCCCCTTCGCATTCCGGGTATGGGTTGTATAAAAGTGCCGACGTTAAAGTGCTCCTTCGCATACTTTTCTAACGGAGAGTTCTTTTTTTCTGATTCTTACTTTCTGTATAGCTGGAGCCGCAGCGCGGTTATCAAGATATATCGAAGGTGTCCCCAAAGGCGTCGTTAGTGTCAGCTTATCGCTCCCTAATAACCTCCCCATCGCTTTTCGGAGGGCCCTGCTTTTGTGTTTTTATATTCCTTAAATGATCATTTATCATCATATTGCCACGTGGACTGCGTTAATTTGTTGTACAACATAAATCTTTTGACATGCCATTGATATTTTTTTAAACACAAAACAAAACTGGATTTGAAGCGATTGAAAACGCTTAGTGTGAACACAATAACCTTCTTGTGCACTCCTGATGAGAGTGTAAACATCACACTTGAATAGCAACTTCTGGGAGGCTACAGAAAGTCAAGTTTCTTTGCACTGCCGCTATCGTGACGTTCAGAGTTCTTGCAGAAAAAGAAACAAATATCGATCGAGTCTCCTCGACGTTTGAATATTTCGGCCTTCCCATAACAATTTCGAAACTGAAGAAGGAATGCCCTAAATTGTAATTTATGGTCATTTTGTCGCAAGTTGTTCTTTTTCTCTTTGAATATTTGCAGCTGCGAAGACAGGACTGTTAAGTGACACGCAATATTAGTATTCACACTCTTAATAGAGTAAAATGAAAAGCGTTTCGCTTTATTTATAACAGCCATAAACGCGCGGATTCACCTACCGTACTCCTTTCACGCGCCGGCCTCGCAACCATTGTGGTTCGAACAAAACTTCAAACCCTGAAATTCTTATACGCAGGTTTACACAATGTGCTACAGCTGAACCCTACCGTTTTTATGAGATGCAGAAGCACCAGGCCGACACTTCACAAGCACGCCTTCACACTAGAATAATTCTTTTGTAGTAATGGTACTTTTTGCTTTTCTTATTTTCCACGAGTTGTACGGAAATGGAATTCGTTAAACCCTGCTATTACTGCGCAACCTAAAATAGAAAAATTTGTCAATGGTTTGAAAAATGTTGTGACTAAAACTTGCTTTTTCTTACAACTAACATCTGTGAAGAACTGCTGCGAAAACCAATGTAATATATATTTTACTCTAACCACCTGCGTTTCATGTATTTTTGTTTCTTGTATACTATGTATCTTGTATTGTACCTGTGTTATGATTAACATATTCCCATTCCTGTAATAATCCCAATAGAGATTGATAGTAGTCTGAAGTAAAATAAATAAATACCAGTCATGGTACTTTGCTGCAATACCCTTTATATTAACTACATACTAATTCATCATAACTACCTGAGAGATGCTGAGACTATAGAGAACAAAAGTGGCAGTTTCAGCAAAACCGCCGAAAGTTGGATATGTCTGTGCCAGACAAAAGTCAACTATGCGTATAAAACCAGCATTTCATTTCACTTAATGCAATTATTATTTAGCAGCATCGATAGAGTCAATAAAACTGTTTGCCAGCCGCATATTAAAGCAAGCGCTAGCATATGATGTCGGCCACACCGCAGATATATTTCTTCAGCCAATCAGCTCGTTTCATTTACCTGTGCGACTACCGGCACTGACGGTTCTAAACAAGCTGGCACGTTAGCAGGTCTCTGACTTCATCACAACAAAAAGCACGTGAACGTTATTCTCGACGTGAGAGCCCAGGCAGGGGCAAAAATGACGGAATTCTTTTACATCACCCAATCGTCATTTGACATTTCATTACACAGCTGATTGCCGATGCTTCTAAGATCAGGGAAAAACGAAGAAGCACATCTGGAACAGCAAAATTTGGTTCTGGTCGCAAGGTGGTCCACGCTGGCTTAAAGAAGAAGAAAAAGAAGAAAAAAAAAAAAAAAACAGAAGGTAGCATCCAGACCTGCAAATGAAAGAAAAGCAGGAACCAAAATTCGAAAAAAGGGAACAGCAGCAAAACAACAGACATACAAAAATCGCAACGAACGTACGGAGAGAGAGGAAGGCATACAAAACCCAAAACATAAGAAAAAAGGGAGACTGAGGTAGAATAGTAAACAGGACAGTCCCCCCAAAAAGAAATAAGAAATCGGATGGGCAATATAAGATTGCAGTCTCCTACGGCATTGTAAACGTTGACCCACAAATCCACAGAGATAGAGAAAAAAAAAACTAAATTAAGGAGCAGAAGAATAAAAAAAAAATGAGAAAGTGCTGACACCAAAGACAAGAGGAAGAGGATGAGAAAGAATTGTAAAACCTAGACAAAACAGAAGAGATAAAAAAAAAGCTATTAAATCTAGTCTGATGCGAAAGACGTCCGTCATTAAACCAGATTATATTAACAGCAATAATGCTCGGTAAGAGAAACAATGGAGGAAAATGCATAAAAAATAACTACTGCACCACTCTACCGGACTCGTCTGACAACCGCAGCAGAAAAGGCAGAAAGAATTATGTCACAGAGAAATAAAAAAAAAAATATTAATAATAAGATAATAATAGTAAGGTACTCTTTTCCCCCGCCAAGGGGGTGCAGCGGTTAGAGAGCTTGACTGCTGCGCCTTAAGATGCGGCGTCGAATTCCGGCCGCGGCGGCCGCTTTTCAATAGAGGCGAAAGGCAAGGCACCCGTGTGCTATGCGATGTCAGTGCACGTTAAAAAACCCCAGGTAGTCGAAATGTTCGGACCCCTCCACTATGGAATCTCTCACAACCTGAGTCGCTTTAGAGCGTCAAAACCATACACCAAAAAACCAAAATACCGCTCTCACTGACTTTTCTGCTGCGAGGTGCCGACAAAGTGCTACTCGCAATCTGAGCGTACTGGTAAAGCCCCCACCCCCCCCCGTCCTTATTTTCAAACTAGATCTTTCATTTTATTGGTTATGATTGATCATCACTGCTTGCCCAATAGCCGTATTCCCCTATAGTTACCAGAGCCTCGCTGCCTGTTGTAAACCGCTGTTCCTTTCAGAGACTGCTGAGCATTACTGCATTGCTTTGCATAATCAGGTCGTTCATCACGATTTGCATTTAATCACTTCAGTTAGTTAACCGGACAATATCATCATTTACTAATAGATTACTAAGCGGTTCTGCGTTAATTATGTTACCTAATGCTTGTCACCGTAGGTCTCGAAACGCCTCTTGTATACACGTGATCAACAGATTTGAGGAGGTTGCATTTCGATGGCCGACGCTCCTGCTTAATACTATTTTACTGCTGTCTTTATTGACAACTGTGGGGATTTGGTAGCCGCTGTAGAAATATAGTAGCATTACTACATATGGCTCCTACACACCCTGTAACGCCTTCGTGACAGCGATGTTTCCACTGACACACATGATTTCTCGTCACCTGTAGAAGCTATACACGAAGTTTGATTACATTGTATGCGTTTCTCAATCACCTGATTGATAGTTTCAGCGTGCTCTTTTGACGAGTAGCCTTTGAAGAGCCTGTTTGGTCATTTCACTGACATCAAAAAAAGATTGCTGTGATTCTATTAGATATAATCTTAGTAAGTGCCTTTTTTTAAACGGACAATTAGTTGATAGTTCAATAATTTTGGAAGTCATCAACAACCCCTTTTTTGCAGATTAAGACAATGTGAGCCATCTTCTAGATTCCAGTATGCTCGAGGTCGTAAGGCATTGCGTATGCAAGGTTACAACTTTTTCTAGCAAGATTTCCGCATCGTCTCATATGTTGCCCGATCCTAGTCAGCCCCTTTCCCGCTTCGCGTTGTTTGTAAGGCTTCCTTTAGCAGATTTGTGTCGAAGTTATCTGCTCAACTGCTCCTGTAATGTTCTTTTTCACGTACGTTACTGTATACATAACAATTGTTATCTTTATGTGGTACCTCCGCCACCTCCTTATTTAATACCCCACCCGGGGCCTTTCAGAACATAATACATGGTGATGATGATGATGACACCAGTGTGTAACTCCACGGCCACCTTAACCGTGCTGTGCTAGTAACAACATTATCTCCCGGTCTGTCAGCGCATACATACGCCTTTTGCCTATGCTAGTTTTGTTCCGACCGTTTTTAGGCTACTTCCGTTTTCTAGAGCGCGCATAATTTCCTGCCTGTTCTGTTCAGTGTTTGAGATGAAATGCTTTCATTCTTTGGCGTTTTACGCTATAGCGTAATTAGCTCGTTGCGCCGAAAATTTTCTGCGAGAGGCGGTGGCTCTCGACTGATCACGGTAGTCCGGGGAAACTGATTGGTCGATATAAGGTAATGAAGTCAAAACGAAATGGCATCCCGCGGCAATTTCCAACCCTTCCTCGTTCCCTTTCAAATAAAGCTATAGAATTGGGAAAGCTAGGTTTTACACGAAGCCGAAATTTTTGAAGAGGCTCTTTTAGGGTGACAATTTATAAAATATATTTAGAAAATCTGGATTCGAAATCAGGCCCTCTCCATGCCAGGCCGGCAACGCAGCGCAGGTAGGTCACAAAGGGTAGTTGGTACTAAGTGTGTTTGAGAGGCTCCTTTTGTGAACGCATTGTGGTCAGCCCGACTTACTAACTTGTTTGGGACGTTTGCTGATTTTAGACTAACAATAAAGCAGAATGAAAATATTATTCATGAAAACATTTAAAATTGTGGAATGAAAGAGCAGTGTAAAGGGGGCTATCATATCTACTCTTAAAGCGAAGCATAAGAAACCTCCTACATTTTCCTTGACCAGGTATTTTGCCTCTTGAGAAAGCATACCGGTAGCCTGTTTTACTATGATGCCACCTACTTGTATGCGATCTCCGTAATTATGGCTATGCATAATCATTCCTTGCTGGACGTGAAGTCTTCGTCCTCGATTAAAGCCAGATATCTCTTCAGCACTGAGGTCCTGAATTCTTCTCCTTCAACTCTTACTGTTAAACTAGCACCTGGGTTTATTCGCTACTGCTTATTAAGCGCGCTTCTTCTAAATCATTTGCGTTTTAGAAGCACGCTATAAAATATAGCAGTAATAACACAAAGCACACGCATGAGGCTTGCAGCCACCTGCCTACTCTCAACGTCAAGCGCCTTTCAACGAAAGAAGCGCGCCGTTGCACTCGGCTCGCGTGAAAGCGCCGCTTCTGGCTACATGCATGCTCCAGCTGCGAAGCCCTCGTAACGAGCTTTGCTGCCTGTTGTTCCTTCTTCCCTGCTTCATTTCCCTGCTCCTGCACGCTCTCATCTGGTGCGGAGCATCCACACAGCAGTGTTTTCTGCGAGCCCTAAATAACGATTCCCGAAAGACTAATACCGCCCGTCCGCAGCCTCCCGGGCGGCCCAGTGGCATGGCTTCGCGAGGCCGTAACGTTCGGGGGCTCTATTCAGACGCTGCTGTGAGCACTAACGACAGCAGTGGTGGTGGCTGGCACGGAGTGCCCAGTGGGCCCAAGCTTACTGCCTTCAATGCTATGCATTCTCCTCCAGTCATCTGTTATCGTTGTGACTGAAAAGGAAGTAGGGAGAGGGTTGGGAGAGGAGACCCTGTTAGACTAACCGCAGTAGAGTAGGTAGGGTCAAGAATATTTTCCGCCCCTTCCGTTCTCCTCTTGCTACGCTCTTTGCATGCGGCCATAGCGCCTGAACGCGCTCAGCATGGCCTCTCACGCCTCCTTCCATCCCTCCCATTTCCCTATTATTCTCCTGGCTCCATAAGCGTTTTACTGGAGTCAATTAAACTTCTTTCTCCCACTAGTGCTGTCAGGCCAGTTTCAACGCCCCCATCTCGGCGAGGCCGTTCGCTGGCCGATGCGCCGTCAAAAGCGTTCTCATTTTGCGTTGTTTGCTCAGAGACGCGACGGAGCGCGCGACGCAATCTTGGGGCGGTCACGCAACGGCACTTCCTGCCGCGCCGTATTCGCTTTCCAGTGCCCTCCGCCTCTCTCATCTCCCTTTTCCCAGCAAAGCTACTCCTCCGCCCTGCCACTTTTCCCAGCTGTCGGCGGATAAAGTGAACGACAGCAATTAAAAGTTCTAATTGAGTGCGGCTTCGATTTTCAAGATGTGGTGCTGCGCCTTCTAGAGTGTTTCGCAAGCGCTTGGCGGACACATGTGCTACACCCAAGTTAATCTCGTCCGTTCTGGGTAATTGTAACGAGGATTTCTTCCTAAATAAAGTCTGTAAAAGCTGATAAAGAAAACACCCATTTCGCTTATGTCCTCGCTGCTGCACACACAAGCTCTGATAGCATGGGTAAAGGAGGCGGGGAAGGGGGAGGGGGAGATCTTGTTGCTGCTACAGATCTTGTGGAGATCTGTAGCTTCTAACTAGCAGCGGTTTTCTTCCTGAAATCGACGTTGCGCACGCAATTCAGGCCAGCCGTATAGTCGTTCTGCGAAGTGCTACGAATCTCGCCTCTGAATTCACAAATGGGCCTTAGCTGATATAGTCATAAAGGTTGCTCGCCCTTTTTCCGAAGACACTCTCAAATAACCGTGTGATTTCCCTCTCGCGTGCTCACTTTGCCGCAGCAGATGCTGGACGTAGGGGCCTTTGTGATATCAGAAACCGAAATGACACCCCCGTAGATCACCACGTAACTTGTATAGTTGCCGTCAGAAGCTTTTATATTGCTATAAAATGCTATGGCGCTGTTTCACAAATGTTTTCCGTTGAAATATCCCATAAAGTGAGACAAGGAGCCTCACTGAGCGCCTATATGCTGTTAAGATAACGGAACCGCGCTACCGATGTCCTTTTGGCTACAGCTACACCGCTTTGGCTACAGCTTTGGCTACAGCTACAATTGATGCTGTTGCTGCAAGGTGAGAAATGTTTATGCGCATGTAATATAACTATAAGCACGTGTATTCACTGACCTATAGACAAGGTACAATAACAGAATTGCTCAGGAGACAAGAACATCTTTTTAAATTCGACTGGTGCATCTGCCGGTTCAGCGTAAGTTACTTCAGCTATATTTTCGGGGCACGAATATTCAAGGAGACGTTTCTTGCTAATGGCAGCGCCAGGTCTCACCTTCTAAGGGATGTGGTCGCTACAACTATAAGGAACTTCTTACCTCATTCACATCCAATGGTGTGGAGATTCGTAATAAAGTTTTCACTATGAAGGGAATGCGTAGAAACTTCTCACTTATTCAGGATCTGAAACTTCACTCTCATGAATTCATCTGACTTTCGGAGGCTGCTACAGTGGCTCCCTGGACAGTGGATAGTCATTTGAAGAAGTTAGTATTTGAGTCTCAAGAAAATAACGTACACGCTAAAAATGTATTCAGGTTTGTCAGTAGGATCAACATTAATATTTTTTTCAGACAAATACAATTTCATTGTATTGACTACACGTGACTCATGTATATAGATAGATAAGTTTATTGAAAGGAAGGGCAGAGAGGTTGGTCGGAGAAATTAAAATCTGGTCTGCTACTCTGCACTGGGGAGGGAGAAGAGGAGAAGAAAGAAAACGACGTGGGATAAGGCTTATAAAAATATATCCAAGCACGGCAACTAAGTTTACAAGAGCGAGTCAAGTCCGGTAGCGCACAAAAACAGGCAAAGAGCCTGCACTGCCTGGATACCCTTCCCCTTGTCCTGCCAAGCGTCCAGCAGCAACTCCTCCCACACAGGCCTCTTGTTCACATGCTTCAATGCTTCAAGGAAACGGCTAGCATTTTTTGTTCACGCGCATACACTGAGCGCGATGTGAGGTTGTTAGGTCTCTTCAATTAACTATGAAGCCGAGAATGGTAACAACGATGCAATTAAGGCTGGGATAGAATGGTTATATGCTCTCTATCCTATATGCACATATCGCTATCCATGCGGTGGCCGCCTTTGAATTAAGTCCATACCCGGAAGACGTTGGTTTTGAATGCAACTTTTTGTATAATATATAAAAATGTTGAAACAATCCATATATCTACAGATCTATCATTAGCAGACTCGTAGCGTTTTTATATTTATTTTCAAAAACACACCTCATTGATTCTTTAAGACAGGCTCAATACTTGTGAGTGCAGGACAAATTTATGAAGCAAAATTTTTACATGCATAACATGCTTATCCATTACTACCAATGTGTCTATAAAACAAATATTCTAATATTTCACAGCCGCCTCGCAACTATTTTAGAAAACTCAGCGCATCGATTTTTTATGGCAAGTTTAACTACTCGGTGTGAGAGTGGGAAATCTTCTCAAGCCAAATTTTTGCCACATATCACGAGCTTAGACCTTTCTCATGATTACATACATAGCCGTGTCGTGCTATATCCAAGAGTTCGTTCAAAATTAAAAGGGGTCCCGAAAGTTTATCTCGTTCAGAACCCTACTTAAGGATAAACTCTGAGAAACCTGAACTGATACAACCAGCATTGTCGAGATACCGCTGACAAGAGCCGACGCAGTAAGGTACCTTAAACTGATCGTTCGAAACGTCACTAGATAATAATGGTCTACGCCTGGAGGCGGGTAGTCCCGCACACATAAGTTTTACCAGTTAATTCAGCCGCAGGTACAATTCGGCCTCCCCCGCTGTGATGCTACAATGTTGTATCGCCTGTGGCTAGGGGTGGCATTTACGAACACTTATTCCCATCTCAACGAAACTGCAGATTCTCCAACGAGTGAACAGTGCGAGTGTGATGAAATGATTACGCACAAACTTTGTGACTGCCCTCCGTTTGAGCGTGAGTAGGCCTTCTTGGCTGCTACGCTTAACCGCTTGGACTCTCGCCCTCTTACATCACACTAAGATCCTGGGCCATTGGATGACACCTTCATCAGAGAGGAAAGCAGTGAAGGCACTCCTTGAGGTTTTAAAGAACTCGGGTTGAGGAGGAGAAAGAAACTTCATGTAAATAAAAAAAAAATGTAAACACTCCCAGGAGGACCACTTAGCCCAGGAGCCCTCTGGCTGTTCCTTCTAACTTAGCCCGCTCGACCAGCTATACTCGACCAGGGGTTGACTATAGACTTTAAGCGTACGCTCTCTACACCCTTGTACTGTAGATCTCTAGACATGTGACAGACTCCTTTCATTGGCGCTCTTTCTTTCTTGTTCTCCCTTTGTTCCCCTCTTCACGTGTAGGGTAGTCTACTGGGCATCGTCCAGTTAACTTCCCTGCCTTTCTCTAAATAAATGTGCTTTCCACGTGAGCAGCTACGATTATTGACCGTGCTAACCAAGACGTGCGGTCTAGCGAAAAAGAGTTAAACCGTAGCAAGCCTCTTCGAGTGCGAGGTTTATTGCGAAAGCAATACTAGGATAGCCAAAGCGAAACCTCGGGTGGTCGCAGCTACGTCATGAAGAGGAGTAGCTACGGTCTCTTCATAAAAAATCAGCCTGACATGATATTTGAATGTAGGTTACCCCTATGCAACGGGAATGAGCTGCCAATTCGGGTCGGTCCTTTCGTATGGGATGGTCATATCAGAATCAGCCTGCCAGAACCGTTTGCATTATTGTTACCCCTACAACAATCAGGCACGTTCATATGTCTTGGTTGAAGCGTGACTTTATATGTGGGCTGGTAGCTTACGCTCTCGCGTCATACCCTTAAAGGATGAGCTTAAGTGTCCCCAATAATGTAGCACCTTACACTATTAGGGCGTGATATGGGAATAATGTATCAGGCGAAAGAAGCTTCCGCCGTTGGTTTTGCAATTCAACTAGTTTTAACTGGAGGTAAACCTCAAACTAAATTTTACTATTGCACCTCTTCTCCCTCAGCTGCCTGCATAAATGGCAAATCCTTGAATTCGTGATAAACCAATAATGTTGGCATGCTAATTACAGAACGAAACTACCATAAGCTGTAAGTTGTGACTGTTTTAAAATAGAGCAACCGAAAGTATCTCCTGAAATAGTGAGGGATGCATGTTTGACTCAATGCAATTCGGCTTACCAGCTACGGGTTTTTTCCTAAAAACTAGGCAATGCAGAGCGCGACAGCAACTATGATACAACTACGTAAGTATAATAGCGAAAAATGCAGAGGCTTAATTTTGTTTTTATCATGTTTGTTAAAAGCGAAAAAAGAAAAATCAAAAAGCTTGTTTGGTCATTTTTAGTGTCAATGAAAGGCAGTTCCAGCTTTAAAGAGATCTGAAGGAAAATGATTCATGTCATTATTGTTTTACCTTTTGACTGAGTTTTAAACATACAGCCGACTACGACATTATTAAAGTTTAAAATGCAAGGTACTTATTACAAGGCACTTTCTCCGTTTGTCAGCACAAATAAAAAGAACCGACGTAAATGGCCAAACTTTCGCGGAAACGCATTTATTTTTTGTGCGCCATAAACCCTTTTCGCTGTTCACCTTACTTATTAAAGCAGTGGAGCTTAAATATTGATAGTCAGCGTAATTTTTCGCGTACAGACCACCTGTTTTCATACACGCGCGCTTTAGCAAACGATAACTGCAGAAAGACGCAATTTCCTGCTGCAAGGCTTTACAAGCAACGTAGTTGCGAAAGATGCTTAGAAAGACATAGGCACCAAGTGCAAAACGCGAGCTCGACACCCTTTTGCAACTATGGCGCTGGTACTACTTTTTTATTACTCTTATCTCCTAGTCATACTCCCAGTGCCTGCCAATAGGCAGTCGGCTTAACATTCACGCTTGTAACATCCCCGCGAAAAAAATCAGTTCTTCAAGGCTTATACGCGTTTGCGTTAATGTAATCTAGTCAAAAACGCAAAAGTGCTTTTATAGCAGCGAGTTTAGAAGCGTACACTTTGCATTTCCTTTTTTAAATTTAGATGAAATGGCTGGAAATCGACGTCAGCCTTTTAAACCAACTGTCTCGTGTTGATAGCTCGTAACGATAGGCTTGCGCGTGCTTCTTGGCGCTTTCTCCTGCGTTAGGAGGCCTTGCCAAATGCAAATTTGAGATTAGTTGAGTCGTGCGCTATCACTGGCTGTTACTCGGGAAACAGTCTCATATGCTACTACTTTCCCCATCCGTCCTAGCACTGCTATTTGTCTCTTTATGACATGTCGTCGCGTGCTCATGCGACTTGCTACCTAATCTTGCACCGACGGAAACGTAAAACAAGAGACTATGTGCGTTGGTAAATCAACCTGGAACTGTAGCTCCCGCTCGTGGTACGTACAGCAGGCCACGGGCTTAGAAGTATGTTATCTGCCACGAGCTGTGCACAAAGGTTCTCCGAGTAATGCTTATTTATTGCACTCCCTGTCAGCTTGGAAGCCATAATCATTAATTCAGGCTCGCTGAATACAGTTTCCCGTTTTCGCGGAGCTTCGTTCTCAGCTGTTTCTAGTTGATGTTTTTATTCTCCTTCAGTAATAGCGGAAAATTATTTCTGATTATGTAACGATTGTACGAGCTCTTGCATGTGTTTTGCAAACGCGATGCATTTTTTATTGTTATTTCCCGTGTAAACCACCCAGTCACGATGGGCCTTTACCCGTTTCTCGCACTCAGTTAATGTCTGTGATCTAATATTATCACAAGCATAAGTGAAGGTATTAAGGAACTACCATTTGTACGCGCTCGCTTTTGGGAGAACGCGCCAGCGTCTGGAATTTGTTTTCATCTATTTATTTGTCTAGAGACGTGCTATATGAAAGAGCACTGCGCGCCTGGCAGTGGGATAAGCTGCGTGGTAGATATTGGGAAGCTTATAATCACCAAGTCGTCTGCGGAACAGTATTCTGAAAATTGCTCATTCAATGGGGCCTAAAAATGTCTCGTAGACAAAAAAGAACAGTGTGCTGGAGCATTACGAATGCATCACTTTTTTTTTTTTCAAACCTGCACCTGTTCTTTCAGGTCAGCTGTCAGCTGCCATTGTCGACTAGAATCTTGGTGGGCAGAGCATGGCTGCACAATTAAACAGGTGGTCCGTTTGTTACCTTGTGCTTGTTATGATCATCGTGCATGCTGAACTAGCAATTAATTATCAGAGCCATTTTTCCCGAGGTAAACATCATTAATTGTGCTACCTGGGCAGCAAAAGCTAGCCTGGTGCTTTGTTTGTGTACACGAAGCAATTTAGCGTACCATGGCATCTCTTCAATTCGTGCGTGTATATTTATCCTTTCTGACAAGGGTATTTTATGCGTGTCTAAACAAAGCAGGCATATCGCACGGAAACTAACTACTTCAACCTAACAGAGCCCGCACCGCTGCAGTAATTAACGTCGCCGTTAATGTATAACACGAGTGGATTAGGGAGCTGAAGGGGAGCATCCGTCGAATCAATTGTGCAAGGTGGGAACGACCACCTGCGCAGCGAAGCGACAATGACAGCGTGATGCAATGCAATGTCCGCCCAAGAACAGAGCAGGCGGAAGTGGAAATGCTGAAGAAGTGAAAAGCACCGTAAAAGAAAATCCCAGATACGAGCTGAGAGGCAAGGAGGAGTAGCGGCATATGCCGAGGAGAAAGAAATATGCCGGAGCAAAGCTCTTGGCCAACCCGCAGCTGAGCTGCCGGGGCAGAGATGAATATAAAACACGCCCAACGAGCCGAGAACGGTAGCTGCAGTGAGCGGAGAGAAATGAACGGCGAACGCAAGAAAAGAAAAACAACAGAGGGAGAGAGGAGGCAAGGGAGATCTTGGAAGCATGCCCTAGGAGCCGGGCGCGCTTCATACTTTCCGAATCCCGCGCAACGCTCCTGGGCGGCAGAGAGAGACGCGCGGCTCGGCAGTAGCTGCTAGCCCAGCGTAATTTATTTCGCCACCACCCGAATTACACTTTCCCATTTATCCCCGGCGCTTCTTTTTGCGAGAAGAAAACACACCGCCCTGCGCGCGCATGCCGGTGCACGTACAGCAGGATTGAACGCGCAGACGCGCAGAGTCGTACGAACATAGCGTATAAAGCCGCTAGCAATTGCTAGGGGTTCGTTCGCGCTCACTGAATACGATGGTCGGTCTAAGAAAGCTATATCCACGCGCTGTTTTTGTTTGGCCAGCTTCAGCGCGTGTGAGCGGGATACTCGCTGCCGATGGCCGCTACGCCTGTTTCATTTGTTTTTTTTTTTTTTTTTTTTTAGCTTGCGTATATAATTCTTCCCACCATTTGCGCCGCACTTCATTTTCCTGGCACCTTAGCTGCAATGTTCTCTTACTGCCCACGAACGAACACCGTTATTCACAGCTGCACTGAACATTCTTCTGTGCCAACGAAGGCTCTGTGGGCCATGATTCAAGAAAGCCAAGTGATTCGTTATGGCAAGGGTTTTGTTATGCATGCCTGCTTTTCAGGGGCAGGGAGAAAGTTAACGTAATGTGGAAAGATAGTCATTAACCTTCGGGAATACGCAATAAGGACATAAAACACATGACGGCTTAACTAAGCGGCTATTCACTTGTGTGTAGTTATATTAAATAAATGCTTAGAATCTAACGTTACAAACCACCCAGAAAAATAGTTTACCTTTCTTTCTTACTGATTATTTAATCTGTGCATTTTATTTAAATTCATTTTTATCCCTTATTGGTTTTACTCTGCACTAGGGCAAAAGCGCGTGAGTTAATCAATAGAGCTGAGTAAATTAAAATAAGCAACGTTTCAGACTTAAGGGCCATGATGCGACTTGATTTATCTATAAGTACGACGTAAAGCAGCTACCTTGCTTTATTGAACGTATTTTGCGTTACCTCGTTTGCCCGGGGAAAAAGGACGCGTTACCTTGCGCGTTATCATCTGCATTGTGCCATAAAACCGCAATTTTCTAGCCCCCATCTGGCTCACACAGCGGGTGCATCGCGTTTGGAGCCATCTAATACCGCGAGCTCGCCAACAATGAGTGCCTCGTTCGCTCGAAAGAGGCAGCGAGTTAATATCGGCCGCAGTGACGGGCGGTGAGCCGCGGTGAGGCTCCTCTGACGCAATGTCTCGCTGAGTGCTGTCAGCGTCGGCCCAAGCATCGTCCGTGCTCAATATTGCGTTATCTTTTCGAGGAACGCGAACCTTAGCGCGCCTGAATAGGGCTGAGGAAGGGGCCGGAAAACTAACTTTGGCCGTCAAAGGCTCAGCCGTACGAAGCACTCCATAAATCATAGCCGCCGCTGCAAACTACATCACGGCATGCATTTGTGTTGGCTCGTCAGCGTGTGAGTGTGTGTGCGCCTGGGCTTGTGTAGGCAGCCGCGAATCGACGTTATAGAGACAAAGTCTTCTAAGATGCGCAGCACATCTCGCGGTGCAGTTCGCTGTGTGTGGAAAAAGTAGTTGTAAATAAGCGCATGAGGCTGGACCAGTGACGAGCATCAAAATTGTATCAATACCTCTGAGTTCTGTCCGATTCGCAGATTGTATTCTTTATTGCGGCTTAGAGCTATAATAAGCTATAACTATATCAACATAATTTGAACACTTTTAGCTGAAATCTGAAACAGAGTAACTGTATGGCTGTTTGCCGCTGTGATTAAGATTTAAATAAAGTAGCCTTGTAAATGCAGTCGATGCCGTAGCCAAGAGCCGGCGGTACAGATATTATGTTATTGCTAGAAGTGAACACGTGACTTTTTTTTTTTTTTTTAACCGGCATTCACGTGGTGCTGGCTTTTCAATTTTCTCGATAGTCATTGAATTTAAACTCTCGTTCCGTGAGAGCGAAGCATTTTCTTAAATATGCACTCTTCACATGCAGACCGCTGATATACTCAAAACAGAAGATGCATTACAAAATCTGTCCAGCATTTATATATTTTCTTCTAATATCCAAATAAAGTTTAGCTACATGCCCAGAGTCTCCTTTCTATAACCAGTACGATTGTGTCCGTATCAGCGACTGTCCTTGTTATATTTCGCTCGCTCAAAAAAAAAAAAAAAAAAAACGATCCACCTACTTGTCCATCTGACGATTGCACAACATGCCCAGTAGCGCAGAAGGAAAAAAATATCTTGTGGAAAGAGAATTTTAAGCTTAAAGTCAGCCCGTTAAAAGTTCATTTAGAACAACAAAAATTAACATGGACAGCATTGAGGATTACTCTTAATTGAAGGTGTAGGGTCGCTGAATGATAAGGTGCCGCTTGAAATGCAGATTACTTTTTCGGACGACTCAAAAGATATTGGAGACACTAAGAAAGAAGCCTCATCAATCAGAACGTGTAGATGTTTTCTCGACTTCTATACATTGAAATCAACCAAAACGTCCATCGCATCCTGTCACGACAGAATATGTCAGCATTACCTGTGTGCTTTTGTACTGGCACAAAGAAAGTTTGCCCATGTAAACTGCACTACGACACCAGAATATATTTCGGTCTTCAAGTAAGCAAATATTTATTTTTAGAACTTCAATATTGGGTGTTTTTGAGGTCATTCTCTTTCTTGTGATTGTCCTCCTAACTGCTGACATCAGAAAAAGAAGACGAAGAAAAAAAAAAGAACGGTAAAGGCAAATACGCGTTCACTCTTATTAGAGTGTATCTTTAGCCAGGAGAGCTATTCGACGCTTTGATGCTAGAAAGCATAACAGTGACGCCCACTCCGTATATTATTTGTGGAGACTTCAATGCTGAAAAAATTTTGGGCAGTTCACACATATTTGCGCCTGAGATGCCAAGCTAGCTTGCATGACTTTTGCAAACATTCAATTGTACCACCTACCTCCAAAGATAGACTACTGCCAGCAGTATCGATGTGACCTTTCTAACAAGTTCATTTGCCCACAACTTTAGCTTGTGCACCGACCTTAAGACACGTGAAACTGAACATTGCCCATTCCTCATATCAGCTGCCTGTGCGCAGACAACTTCAAAGAAAGTCCTACAGACTCGAATACATACAGAGACGGTGCAAGCAGAATAATTACTGCCGCAACGCGGAATAAGGAACTAATATCGACAATGGCCCATTGCCTCAGAGAAAACACACGAAATAAAGCTAAAACCGATAGTTGCCCTCCAATATTGAGACATTTCAAAAGCTGCGTACTACTCACAGGCGGGCTGAAAGGAAAGTTTTTGGCAAAAAAAAAAAGTATATATATATATATATATATATATATATATATATATATATATATATATAACCGTGAAGACCTTCGTGTCTGCCGACGGGCACATCCCTTGACGCTACCTGGATAAACTCAGTCGACAAAGACGGCGTGACTTTCGTTCTACACTGGACGTGCGAAAGTCAGTAATAAAAATTTGGCGGATCATTTGCGGTATGAGCACTCCACTCCAACAGCTTCACCTCTTCGTAGCACTATATCTTCGCCTGAAAGAAAATTAATAAACGAGATTTCTGAGGTATACTGCAGACCAATGTCGGAGGGGCCAGGGCCTTAGACTCTCTTCTCTGATGGTCAGTCAGGCATCCCCCAGGCGGCAGTACCATTGATGGGGCTACATTTTACAATGCAAGAGCTATCTACATCTATTTCGGCATCAAACAGACGCACATCTCCGGGTCACAATTAAGTCTTCTATGAAACAATCGCAAAGCTACCCCAGAACACCCGTTTCGACTCCTGGAATATCAAAATTCTTTCTAGACGTCTGGTAATGTCTGCATGGAATGTAAGCTGGTGAAAATTGTGCCTGTTTTGAAACCTTGCAAACAGCCAACAAGCTACGAATTCTTCCTGCCCATCGCACTACTGAGCTGCATAGGTAAAACTTATAAAGCGAGTGATCTGCAAACGAATCACTCTGCTTCTCGAAGGCCGAAATGAGTATCCTAGAGAAATGAATGCGTTTCGGCAAAATAGGTCTGCGACTGATAATGTCATCACAATTGTCTCACCACTTGAAGAGTACCTTCATGGTGGATGCCTTTAGACAGCAGTCTTCCTTCCCATGAAGGCCGCTTTTGACTCTTTTTTCATCCTGCAATTCTAGCAGCCACGGCCTCGGAAGAAGATTGTACAAGTGAATTGGACACTATGCATAATCGGCAAATTTTTATGAGCGCTCCAAACCGTCCCACTCTCTTTCACGCAGAGAAGAGAAGCGTACCTCAATCAGCTGTGTTCAGCCCTCTTCTGTTCAATATCGCGCCTATACGCATAACAAGAAACCTCCAGTGAGGAGTACGTATAACGTTATAAGTTGATGATATCTGCACGTGGAGCGCGTCATGTTCGCACTAGGCTACGCTGCAGCGTATTCAGAGAACGATAGTATACATAGCGAAGTACCTGGCTACCCGAGGTCTCCGCCTCTCATCAGAAAAGAGCGTTGCCATCTCTTTCTCAAGAAAAACAATCACTCAATATCTGCTTTTTTTAGTTGGACGGTCACTACCTTATGTACAATGTCAGAAATTCCTGGGCGTTAAAATAGAAACTAATATCTCTTGGTCACTTCAGATGAAAAAAAAAAGAGAGAACTCCGCGAGATGATCACAGCAGCGTCACAAGCGTTCATATCCATGGCGGGGAAGCACTGAGGTAACAATTAGCGATCAATGGTTCTGCCTGAAAAGTTCTACGTTGAAGGCACCTTGCGCTAATCTCTACCAGTGTTTCAGAGACTGCCTCTGGCAAGCAAGAAGATCCTTGAGACCACACGGAACAGCTGCCTGCGGATATTTTTTTGCCTAGATTTCCAAATGGTCTTCTTGATCAGGAGCACTAGTAGAAGCCCGGTGTCTCCCGCTGGATATGATTGTCGCACAGGAAACTATGCGTTCCCATCTCCGACATGGGCTCCAAGAGAGAAGCACTTCTTATACAGTGTCCATCTAACTCAACATAACTCTGGCTTTGGTCAAGCTATGCAACTCCTGCCCCTTTATACAATTAATCAACCGCGGAAACTACTACCTCTGACATTTATCCCCTGGACACTCTCGATTCTAAATGGGAGGAAGTTTATTCCAGGTGTAAATGCAAAGAGCCGCATGCCACAAGCAGTGCTTCTGCAAGCTATTCTGGTGACTTACCGGAAGAATATATGCAGCACAACCCCATATTAACCGACAGTACAAGAATTCAACAAACATCCTTCTACGACCTTTATGTGTACTCAACAAGCCATGTCATTTCTTACAGGTTGCACTAATCATCAGCCCGTTTTTCTTGACATCGGGTGACTACATCATTTCGCTATTGCTGCAGGCCACTGCATAACGTTTGAGGGGATACCAGCTCACTGTAGCATTTTAGCCAATGAAAAACAGCCGAAGCGGCCTGTGAAGGCCACCAAAATCGTATATACATCCGGAAATTTTTAAGATTTAATTTTGAAGAAAAATATCGGCTCTGGAGCTTGCCGACACATCGCTACTAATTGTTTTTCACTCAGTCGACTCACATCTAAGGTCAAGACTCCCACCCAGATTTCCTTCCCCATCTTGAAACTCTATATCACAAATTTCACCTCAACTCTGCGTTTATAAACGGCTTGCGATACCATTTTTGGAGAATGAATAGTCCTCATTGTGACAACTGGGACACGATCGAAACTGTTTGGAATGTCCCGCTTGAATGATTTGCATATAATGACGAGTGTGCGTACTACGAACATTGAATGGGAATGTTTGCCCTCGGTGCATCTAACTCTTAACTCTCTTTTAGGTCTCTTAGCTTGCCCTAGGCAATACATACATGCAAAAAACTCCCTGTTTTTGAATTTAAAAAGATATTTTACATTTTGACAAGCTGTAACCTGACATTTCATGCTTCCCTGGCTATTTTTCCCGCAGTGAATTTTGTGAGCCCGTCTGTCGGAGTACGCATAACTCATCACTTCATAGTTTAACATTAGTTGATGGTGCACCTTACTGCGCAATAATTGGTCGCGTTCTATCTCCTCCTACTTTTATTTCCTTTAATTTCCACAAGTCTCTTCTTCCGCCTTTCTCTCCCCAATTTGTTTTCCTACGTAGAATAGCGTGTGAGTTAATCCTAAACGCCGGTTAAATTCTCTTTTTCAGAAAGGGTTTCTCTGACACAGACATCAAAAGCACGAAAAACAAATATTAGACAAATTAGGTAGCATATTGCAGCGAGGAGGCAGCAGGAACGAATCGGTTAAATTTTGCAGTAATATTTATTTCGACTAAGACGCTAAAGCAGTTCTTTTTTCTCTTATAGATAAGTGAATAAACAAGCACTGCAGTGTTGTTTAACTAACCTTTAATTAGACAAGAAAAAAAAAAGAACTTAAGTCATCACGACGAGATAGAATTCATCAACTTCCTCCACTTCCACGGCACCGCCTCGTGGCGACGTTCGAAGCCCACCGCTTACGCTGTCCATAGGGACTGGAAAAGTGGGCCGGGTAACGCGGTGGTACCAAGCGCTAGCATATCGTTCGCCTCAAAGAGTAGAGTTTCGCGACTTGAGAACAAATCATACGGAAAAAAGCGACGTTTCTTTTCCGCCTAGGAAAAAGGAAATTTGAAAAAATATCTATATATAAACGGAAGGCCAGGCGGCGGGCTCAAGCGTACATTGCCATGAACGGCGCGCGACGAATGCCGGTCGCGTCACCGACCAAAGCGCAGAACTAAGGAGAGAGAGAAAGAGAGCCCGCGAGAGGCGTCGTTGGCGGCCACGCTTAAAAAGGCAATATGTATGCAAACGCTGGGGACGAAAACGTCGTTGCCGTGGGGCCTTGTGGCGTTAGAACGCTGAAGGAAAGGAAAATGTCGCTTTCTCCCGAGGCATAAATGTGGAGGCTGCGGGATGCGCGCTTGGAGAAAGATAAGAGGGAAAAGATTGCCTCCGCTACACCCACGCCTTTCTTAGCTCCCTCCTTTCTCCACGGCTGGCAGCAATTTTCACGCCGCCAAGCCACAACACAGCGAGTGACATAGGAGGCAAAGCAAAAGTTAACATTAGCGCTTGAACCAAACCGCACTTTTTTCCACCCACCGAGAGGCAACCTAATTCTAACCCGCAAAATGGTGCTAGTTTTTTTGTGTATAATTCTCAGTACTTTGAGGCCACTACTGCAGGATAACCTTTTTTTATTGTATTTCGGTGAAGTCACTGGAGGTTAGCGCTAAGGCCAGCCACTCATCTCACGGAAAATACGCTATATACTTTTGCATGACCAGATAGGGAATTAAAAAAAAAAAAAAAACGGACCTTTGCAGTGTTGGCATAAAATAGCTCGGATTAAAGGCTTGTTCCCAAGCTTGCCTTCAAGCGTCGGTGTAGGAACTTAAATTGCATTTTAGTGACGCTGTATAAAAGCAAAGCCGCTGAACAGGTTGAGATTGCATCACGGTTTGCGTTCGAATCTTTCGATACAAGAAAGCAGAGCTACGTTGCATTTCGCAAGTGTTGCACTCTGGCTTCACCCTGCAAACAGAAAAGAATTGGTATGATAAGCTAATAAATGTGCGAGATTTGAGATTAACGTCAATCGCAAGAAAGTTTGACTCTTTCAGCCGTTGCAAAGGCATTTCGTAGTGTGGGAAACCGCACTATTGAAAATCGTCTCAGACGACTGCCAGAAGCCGCTGGCGCAGAAGCTAGCTAGCTAGCTAGCTAGCTAGCTAGCTAGCTAGCTATCTATCTATCTATCTATCTATCTATCTATCTATCTATCTATCTATCTATCTATCTATCTATCTATCTATCTATCTATCTATCTATCTATCTATCTATCTATCTATCTATCTATCTATCTATCTATCTATCTATCTATCTATCTATCTATCTATCTATCTATCTATCTATCTATCTATCTATCTATCTATCTATCTATCTATCTATCTATCTATCTATCTATCTATCTATCTATCTATCTATCTATCTATCTATCTATCTATCTATCTATCTATCTATCTATCTATCTATCTATCTATCTATCTATCTATCTATCTATCTATCTATCTATCTATCTATCTATCTATCTATCTATCTATCTATCTATCTATCTATCTATCTATCTATCTATCTATCTATCTATCTATCTATCTATCTATCTATCTATCTATCTATCTATCTATCTATCTATCTATCTATCTATCTATCTATCTATCTATCTATCTATCTATCTATCTATCTATCTATCTATCTATCTATCTATCTATCTATCTATCTATCTATCTATCTATCTATCTATCTATCTATCTATCTATCTATCTATCTATCTATCTATCTATCATCATCATCATCAGCCTGATTATACCCACTGCAGAGCGAAGGCCTCTCCCATATTTCTCCACTTAACCCGGTTCTGTGCAAGCTGCATCCACTTGACCCCTGCGAACTTCTTAATCTCATCCGCCCACCTAACTTTCTGCCGCCCCCTGCTACGCTTTCCTTCCCTTGGAATCCAGTTTGTTACCCTCAGGGACGATCGGTTATCTTCTCTATCTATAGAGAAGCTATCTATACTATTCTGTGTTTTGAAATCATGAGCTTGAGTTTGTATACGGGCAAAGCAAGGAGACGCTCTTTCGAGGCATTCGCTCAATACAGCGTGGCAAAAAAAAAGTGGGGACGTATGTGTGGATTAGGGAGAATATCATCCAACACACAATAGAGAAATGGAACTACCCACATGTTCGTAAGTCGTCTAACTGACGGAGATCACTCGAAATTTTTAATTTAATTCCTCTTTTACTGCGCTTTCAATGACATTGATACATCGGATAATGCTTGGTTTTCGCTCAATAAACTATGACTGCTCTCGCGCGACTGTCTTGAAATATATTGGAAGTGAAGGGATAACTTGTTGCAATCGGAACAAGATCTGCCGTTTCACTGAGCCGTGACAGTGGTGGTCTGATAGTTTGAGGACTTATCCCAGATGCAAGAGGTGCGGGGATTGAATCCCTATGCACCGCTGGTACCTATAGCTGACAAAAGGGGTAAAACCCTTGAATTCGGCATGTTACTCGACTTATCGCGAGTGAAATGCTTAAGTAATGGTTTTTAGAGCCCACATTGGGACATGGCCTGGACACCCACCTCGCTGCGAATGATGATTGTTTGGAAACCCATCACAGGACGCCCACCGTTAAAAGTGGACACAGGCTTCCCCCGACCCGCCGCCAGGCTTTCTCGGGGATTGTGCTTGTAAGTTTCTGCAAAGTACCCGCTGAGTTCTTTTTGGGAAAACCCCAGTTTCGAACACTTCAGCCTGCAAAGCAGGTACAAGTCAGCGCTTGTCTTCATGGTGCCCAAGGCCTAAAAAAGAAATTCAGCTCCCCATGCACTAATTATAGCGTGGTTAAAAGACGTAATGACTTTTTTGAAAAGAAAATTTACTTTTAAAATCACTACAGTCACTAAAAAATCTGAAGTTTTCGGCTATCTTACTCTGGAAGGAAAAATGGGTCCTAAATGGACTCCACAGAGCTAAAATTTCAATTGTCTGACATTGGAGTGAATCATTCACTCGTCGGTGCAACGCTTTGGTCAAAGCAACTATATTGCTTAACATTTCATCCCATAAGAGCTTCGGAATGTACAGGTGCCCCCATAGGAAAACGGAGCACGTATGCGGTGCAATAATTGCTTCTTGGCGCGCTCTATCAGCTATTCTGCTACGCATTTGTTGTGAATATGGCGGTGAATGATGCTTCGAGTAAACAGAGTGACTACTGTTTCACATTCCTCCCTTCCTTTATGGTATGATACATGTGTACGCAGAGAATTCTGACTGATACTGCGCCTTTGCTATCCTATAAATCGATTTCATTGTACAGCGTACAGGTGCGTGCGTAGTGAACAGTTTGGACGCTGTCGTGACGCTGGGGCTACGTCGACCCGGCCTTCACTTGGTAGCGTGCAGAGACTCGGGGTTGAAGAAGGACTGAATCTTCTAAGTTGGTGAAATATGTACAAGCAGGTTTAATGGCACTTTGAGAAAACTTATTTACAATATTATTTACACGAAAAAGAAGGGTACATCAGCAAAATGGCAAGCGTTAAGAGTTCATAGCGAGAAGCGACTGGATGAGCCGTTTACCCAGGGCCCAGAGCGACATTTCGTGCTCTGCAGCGTCCTTAAAACCCCCTATGTCCAGCCCCTCTCTGAAGATGCTGACCAACCAAATCCAGGGCACGCCCCTCAGGTATCCGCTTCCAATCGAACACATCACTGCACTGATGGTCTGAAGCACTGACTGGTCCGGCATTCATTCGTTGGGCGTGATCACTTGTTGGCGGGAAAAGCTTGGGAACGGCGAGGAGAGGAGGTACATTTCTATTCTTCAGCAAAGAAACCACAGGCTGGTTCTGACAAGTGGTTTTACTTCTCAGAAACCCGAGTGCACGTGGCGCCGCATCCGCTCCCAGCATTGTCCGTTTTCGACAATTGCAAATCTTTCCTGCATTCCTGGGAAATCACTTAATGGCTGTATGCGTCATGCTCCTTTCTTGTCCTGCACGTCAGCGGACATGTCACTCTGTCGTCTCCTTTGAAAAGTAGACATTCCTCACTGGACGATAGCCCTTCTCGACTGGAAGGGTGAACAAAAGAAAGCACTTCCTGCTATTTCCCGCAGGGGGACGTTTCTTTGTGTTTTTCCAGACGTTCTCTTGACAGGGTCAATTTGGCATTTGCAGGTTGTCCACAAAGCAAAACAGGCTTACAAAACAGGATTCCTGGAAACGGGCTCACTTAGAGCCATTGGACCATCACCACATATTCACAATACTTTTCCATGCCCACAGGCGAACAATAGAGCGCGCAAATGCGGATGCACGGTCGTAACAGCCTCCTCCCCCGCCAGAAGAGACTCGGAGGGCAGCAGCCGCAGCTGCTGCATGAAGAGACGACTTAATGGCCTGCACGTGAACGCTTGAAGCTCGCTGTTGCTTGTCGCGTTGTCTTGATTGTCGTAGGCCAAATTGCTCGAGCTGTCTGAAACTCAACCACATGTCTAAACAAGCACTCGGCTCCCGTCTGAAGAGACCAGGTTAAAAGAAAACTGCCATTGTTGTTCGAGAAAAGCCCACTCTCAAAACGTTCAGGACCCACGTATGCCTAGAAAACCAAACGTGCTGCTTTACATAGTCACACATATACAAGCGCACGAAAAAAAAAAAAAAAAAACCTGATTATCAATTTGGATACATGGTGAGGAACATCTCGGACCGCTTAGAAAGAGCGGCTAAGCGCGTCCGCATTCCCATTTAACTTCCCCTTTTTGTATCTTATTTCAAAATTGTACTGCTGTAAAATCAAGCTCCACCTAAGAAGGCGACTGTTCTTCGATGTCGCAGTTTGCAGCCAAGCCAGGGGACAATGGTCCGTCTCTATGGTGAATTTGGCCCCTCCAAGATAGCACTGCAATTTTTGAATGGCCCATATAATGCAAGCGCACTCTTTCTCTGACGCGCAATAAGCCCTCTCTCTAGAACTCAGCTTTCTGCTCAAGTAGAGCACGGGGTGCTCATTACCGTCGTCATCTCTCTGGCAGAGAACAGCACCTAGCCCTCGATCACTGGCATCACACTGGACCGTGAATTCTCGGCCATAGTCTGGAGCTCGCAATACCGGACGGCTAATCAGCACAGCCTTCAGGTTTACGAAGGAGGCTTCCTTTTGTTCGTCCCAGACTACATTTGTCGGTTCTGTCTTGCGGAGAGCGTCGGTCAGAGGGCTAGCCAAAGCTGAATAGTTAGGGATGTAGTGATTGTAGTACCCAGTCAGACCCAGGAATGCTCGAATTTCCGTCTTCGTGCTCGGCCGCGGGTAGTCTGCTACCGCAGAAATCTTAATCTCGCTGGGTTTCCTGAAACCTTGACCTACATTGTGACCCAAGTAGTCCACGGTCGCCCTTGCCAGGCAACATTTCTCGGCCTTTACGGTTAGTCCAGCTTGACGCAAAAGGCTCAGTACAGCTCTTAGATGTACCATATGGTCCGCCCATGAGTCGGAAAAAAACCGCAATGTCGTCTAAATAAGGCACCGCGAATGTTTCACACCCCTTTAAAACCCTATCCATGAGTCGGGAAAAACAAAATGGAGCATTTTTGAGCCCGAAACTCATCATTGTTGGCTGGTAGCTGCCCGTCGGAGTGACGAAAGCCGCGTATCTGCTGGCGCGTTCAGTGAGCGGTACTTGCCAGTATCCTCGAGTAAGGTCCAGCGTAGTCACATATGCCGCTCTACTGACCTGTTCTACTCTCTCCTCAATATTCGGAATAGGATACACTTGATCCCTGGTGAGAGAATTTAGCTTTCGGTAGTCTACCACAGGCCTAGGGTCTTTACCTGGAGCTTCTACTAAGATCATAGGCGAAGCATAATCGCTTTCCGAGGGTTTTATTACTCCCAATTCCAGCATGCGAGTTACTTCCCTATCCAGAATTTCTCTTTGCCTTGGAGAGAATCGGTAGCACCTTGATCGCACTGGCACGTCTGAAGTCAGCTCAATATCGTGCTCAGTCAAATCAGTTCTGCCTGGCCTGTCCACGAAGCAGGCCTCAAACTCTGTTATTATCTCGCCCAGATCGGACAGCTGGGATTTCTTTAGTTCTCCTCTCTGCTCCGTCTTTTTGAGAAGCTCCTGAGCGTTGCTTCCTTTTCCGCTGAGGCAAATCAAGTTGTCCCCCATCTCCTCGGGAAGGTTTAACGTTAGATTTACCACTGCTTCCCTCTGCACATAAGGTTTCATAAGATTGCAATGATAAATGCGCACTGCTTTACGCCTATCGGGAATTTTCACTGCGTAGTTAGTGTCAGAAAGCTCTGCAACGACTTTAGCAGGTCCTTCCCACTGTACTTCGAACTTATTCTTGGGACCATTGGCTTGCTCCATAGCTAAGTCCTCTCGGGTTCCACTTATAAGTCTCGTGAGATTACTAGACACCGGCGGCAAGAGGTTACTCTCAAGAACGTCCTCATTCCGCGTCTCATCAAGCTCACTTTCAAGTTGACATATCTGAGATGCCTCGCTCTCAAAGTTTTCTGACCTGCTATCTTCCACATCGACCACTGTTTTAACTGCCGTTTCTTCCGCTGTGGAATTTTCTGGTATGAGCAGTGTAGCTAGTTCTCGCGCCCTTGAACGTGTTAAGGCTTGCACAACTCTGTCTCCGAACAGGATGCCCCTCTTTCGCAGTAGCATGTCCGATTTGTTGGAGAACAAATACGGATAGCACTTAGGAAGCTTTCCTGAAACGGCAGCCTCGGTTGTTAATTCGCCGAAAGGGCCCTCGATGACCACGTTCGCGATCGGCAAGCACACACTCTGTTCCTCAACTACCTGTCGGATCCATGCACACTGTCCTGTATAGTCGGAAGGCGATACATACGCCGGATGGACAACATCCATCGTTGCGGCCGAATCGCGCAGTACCTTGCAAGGCTTCCCGTTGACTACTAGGTCATGCAGGTAGGGTTCTAAAAGTTGCATATTTTCATCGCAGTCCCTGACATACGAGAAAGCAATCTTTTCTTTCCGGCAGTTGACGGCAATGTGACCCTGCTCATTACACCTAAAGCATGTGAGCGGCTTCCTAGCCTCAAGCTTATTCTTTGTGTTCTGCACGTTGGTCACTTCCCCACTTTTCTCACTGCCGTCCTTTCTAGGGAATTTGCCTGAAGAAACCTTCATTTCTTCGTTTCCAACTCTAGCAAAGTGCCTTTCCTGACGGTTTTTCACACTGAACTTGGGATTGCGGGGCCTATCCACTGCTGGGTTGCTGAATTGTCGGCGCGAAGCATACTCCTCAATAAGTTCGGCAGCTTCAGTTGCCGACTTAATTTCGCCTCTGTCCTGTAACCAATTTCTTTCTTTTTCTGGGAGGCAGTTATAAAACTGCTCCAAAAGAATTCGCTCGACTACAGCGTCCCTATCACTGTAGGAATCTGTGCTCTTTAGCCACTCGCCCAAATTTACTCTTAAATTGTACAGGAATTCAGGGTAACTCTCGTCCCTGGACTTAGTAGCGTTCCGAAAACGTTGTCTGAACGCCTCGGCGCTAAGCCTATACTTTCTCAGAAGGCAAGCTTTGACCTTCTCGTAGTTGTCCGCGTCCTCCTTGCTTAGCCGCGCGACAACCTCCGCTGCCTCGCTGGGCAGAACCGTCAATAATCTCTGAGACCAAGTGTCTCGCTGGAAGGACAGTTTTTCGCAGGTTCGCTCAAAGTTAGCCAGATACAGACCGATATCCCCTGATATCACATATGGCTGCATGTACTTTGACATCTTGAAATCTGCCTCCTTGTTGAGACGAGGTACCGCTAGCTGGGGACAATCGCCCGACCTCTTGCTCAACTCTAGTTCTAATTTCCGGAGCTCAATTTCTTGGTCCAGCTTTTTTGCTTCTCTTTCAAGCTTCTCACGTTCGTGCTCCCTTTCCTCTTTTTCCCTCTCAAGTTCACGCTCTCTTTCCTCTTTTTCCCTCTGACGTTCGCGCTCCCTTTCCTCTTTTTCCCTCTGACGTTCGCGCTCCCTTTCCTCTTTCTGCTGTCTGAGCTGTTCCTTTTTTTGCCCGATGAGGTTCCATGCTTCACTGAGCTCCTCATCATCGGTTCCCAGATCAGTGATTGCCTTTATAATCAAGGGTTTTCGTGCCAAACCACTTGTATTAATTCCCAATTCCTCACACAATAGCAACAGTTCCGGTTTCTGCAGCTTTTGTAGGTCCATGATCGCTCCGAGTGTCGGCTACTTCCAAAACAACAGTGCAAACTACCAAACCTAAAGGCGTTTCAACACTTTTTACCAGTTCTTAAAATCTAACCCTGTTCTAGAACCTGGTCCACATCAGAAAAGCCAAGCACTCACCCACACATGCGATCGATGTTCCGAGCTGCCCTCTTGTTGGCCGATTGTTGCGCCTGCTTGTTGCTTGAGATGCCACCTCCGATCACCAGATGTTGTGGCTTGTAGCTTCAGATCCACCTCCAATCACCAGATGTTGTGGCTTGTAGATTCAGATCCCACCTCCAGTCATCAGATGTTGTGGCTTGTAGGTTCAGATCCCAACGCTGATCACCAGTGTTGGGGCTTGTAGATCCAGATCCCACCGCTGCCACCAGTTGTCGTGACGCTGGGGCTACGTCGACCCGGCCTTCACTTGGTAGCGTGCAGAGACTCGGGGTTGAAGAAGGACTGAATCTTCTAAGTTGGTGAAATATGTACAAGCAGGTTTAATGGCACTTTGAGAAAACTTATTTACAATATTATTTACACGAAAAAGAAGGGTACATCAGCAAAATGGCAAGCGTTAAGAGTTCATAGCGAGAAGCGACTGGATGAGCCGTTTACCCAGGGCCCAGAGCGACATTTCGTGCTCTGCAGCGTCCTTAAAACCCCCTATGTCCAGCCCCTCTCTGAAGATGCTGACCAACCAAATCCAGGGCACGCCCCTCAGGTATCCGCTTCCAATCGAACACATCACTGCACTGATGGTCTGAAGCACTGACTGGTCCGGCATTCATTCGTTGGGCGTGATCACTTGTTGGCGGGAAAAGCTTGGGAACGGCGAGGAGAGGAGGTACATTTCTATTCTTCAGCAAAGAAACCACAGGCTGGTTCTGACAAGTGGTTTTACTTCTCAGAAACCCGAGTGCACGTGGCGCCGCATCCGCTCCCAGCATTGTCCGTTTTCGACAATTGCAAATCTTTCCTGCATTCCTGGGAAATCACTTAATGGCTGTATGCGTCATGCTCCTTTCTTGTCCTGCACGTCAGCGGACATGTCACTCTGTCGTCTCCTTTGAAAAGTAGACATTCCTCACTGGACGATAGCCCTTCTCGACTGGAAGGGTGAACAAAAGAAAGCACTTCCTGCTATTTCCCGCAGGGGGACGTTTCTTTGTGTTTTTCCAGACGTTCTCTTGACAGGGTCAATTTGGCATTTGCAGGTTGTCCACAAAGCAAAACAGGCTTACAAAACAGGATTCCTGGAAACGGGCTCACTTAGAGCCATTGGACCATCACCACATATTCACAATACTTTTCCATGCCCACAGGCGAACAATAGAGCGCGCAAATGCGGATGCACGGTCGTAACAACGCAGAGCTATTGCGGAGACCCGCTCCGGTGTGCCGAGTGCTCAGTGACCTGAAATTTGCGGGTGGGCCTCAAGCAAACTACTGTATACTGTACCATAGTGTATATATTTCTTTTATTTTTACCTACCCTTTTCTTTCTCCCTATCGCTCACCTCTTTGATTTCCTCTACCTCTTCCTCGATATCCCTTCATTTTCGCCGCCCCAGTTCAGGTACATCAGATATCAGATAGCAGATACCGGGGCTGGCAAACATCTTTTCCTTCCTTTTGCATATACAATAAAAGACCACTACCACCACCCCCACGCCACTGGTGCCTGCTGTACTAACGCCTCCTAGACATCTGGTTCTGCTTCTGTTTGCTGCGTGGTGCGGCGTTAGAGAAAACGGTAAATGAAAGGGCGCACAGAAGCCTGGATCGGACGCCCTGTGGGGTCAGCTTTGTATATTCGTTAATCGCCTTGTGACGTCATCACCTGTCGTGACGGTACATTGCTCGCCCCTTGTCGAACACAACCAGCATTTCATTGAACGCATTAAAGTTCACCGGCGTTTTATAATTCATCTAAAGGAAAGGAAACGCGCTGTATCTGTCACTCGCGGAATCTCGCTATGACTCTCACTGTTGGCAAGAGGAATTATGAAGAGTTAATGATGTATTGATTTATATTTTAAGTATCAGAGTCGCAGCAAAAGCGCGACTTTTGCTGACGACAACGATGAGCCATTAAAGGCTTTCGCCTTAACGTCTCAGCTGGCGGAAATTTACTCGAAGCTTTCAACTATGGTGCCTCTTCCATTTCCATACTCCTTTCAATCCCTACTTCTTCTCTTCAGGCATGTTCCCTCCTTCTCCTCGTTCGTTTCTTCTAAACCAGCATCTTCCATAGAAATACTCCACAATACTGTTAGTGCAGTCAAAATATCAGCGATTACTCAAGAAATGTGTTGCAAAGCATTTGACATGCAGTTTGAAATTTGGAAACGCTACTGCCGTGTATATTCTTTACGACAAGGACTCACAAGTAATATACAGCCATAAAATGTTATTTTCCTTGTGTGGCTCATGTAAGACTACCTCGAAGATCCGCATACGCCAGTACGCTTCAAGGTAGGTAAATTCTTTGAGCACTGATTTGCAAAGAACATCTTCATAAAGATAAGTAGGCGCAGTAAGCAGAAATCTTGCGAAATCAGCTTATTCAACATCATTATGGGTTGAAAATATGAGAGTACATCCAACAAAGTACCAGGTTACAACTGCACTCATCTGAAGTAGTCTAACTTCCACGAAGCTTTCAGCTATTTTTTGCAATTCTTAGGGCTTCACCCGTAATTCCGACGCCATGAAAAGGCAAGAGACCTCATCTTCCACGAGGCCACGCACGATACCGCTATGATGGAAAAGTTCGCATGAGGTACGAACCCTGAAATTTTCTAAAGTAATATCGCTCCTTCCTCAATTTTCATCCATTGTTTTTTTCTTAGGTTACTAAAGGACAATCTTTGCGCCTTGACCCACTAGAAACAAAAATGCATATCCACTGAAATAAAAACTACCTGTCCGTAAAGAATAAAACGAGTTTATAGGCACAGTGCTAGGCAGAGGCAGTTTTACGGCATGCGCTGCAGCTAGTACATATATTAAAATAATCTAAAGAAGATACCAGCTCTTTCTAAACTTTGTGCCCGAGAAGACCTTGGAAGTAGCGGAGCATGCGATTTCTGCAGGTTTACTTTTATGGACAGTCTTTTCTTTCCAGTGTATATTTCTATCTCGAGATCAGCATCGTATCTACGTGAACATGGCTTTCGACACAAGATAAATTTATTTTACGACTGCTTTAGACAAGGCCGTGTGGGTAGTCAGCGAAATAGAGCAAGAAAAAAAAGAGAAGACAGACTCTCAGTAGGGAGTTCACGCGGCCGCGTTTTCATCATCGTGGCTCCGAAAAGGACGTAACAGCCCACTGGCCGCATCAAAAAGCCATCTGTCCGAGCATTACTGAGTTCAAAGCGGCCCTCTGGCCGAGACAAATGCGAGGCATTGATCTTGCTGCGAAAGAGAAAAATAGAAGCATCGTGATGTGGTAGATGGCGCTAGGCGTTTGAGTTACTATTACTTTTTTTATCTTACTCAAACGCGCTTCAACGAGCTAACAGAGTGAGTACGTATTCGTGAAAAAAATTATGAATGAACCGATGAGGCTGCGTCGAAATAAATTTGATGAACTTACTTGAACTATCCTACAGCAAAGAGTACGATCATTGTCTTGCATTGATGTCCGGAAATGACGAAGCATGTTAGATATGAGAGCACGTTAGATATTAATTTATTTTATTACCAAAAAAACCTGCCCATGTAGTTAGGACACTGACATAGAAGGACATAGTACGGCAGTTCGCCCTTACAATAAGATGTTCATCCGCGCGGAACATTTCAAAGAAAAATAAGAGTTTACACACGAAAGCAGACGAAGCTCTGAAAAAAAGAGGCACTCTTTATAAACATTAGGATTTGAACTATAAGTGCTTTATCTTAGTGACAGGGACTCTATATAATCTAAGCTTCTATATATAAATGAATTAATTATTCACAACAGCATTCATATATTGCAACCAAGCTCAGGTGGCTCTTTCTACAGCGCGGCCATGTTTGTCGGACGCACCTGAGGAGAAGGAATAACCACTCGCTCCTCATGCACTGTGTTCCTCGTTATTTTCAGAGTGCTAAGTAAGAGGCTGCAGCTTCGTGAGGCCGATTCAATAACGCGAGTAGGTCGCATGGCTGTGTTTTCTTCGCTAACATTGCCTAAAAATCCGCTGCTCACCCCAATCTAGTTTTGTTAGGCATATTTCTCCTGACGTCCGTCCCTTTTGGCGTGGTGTCCGGGACTGAGCCAATGGGCGAGCAGGACTGCTTCTCTCTCGTTACTCCGGGTTTCAGACCAGTGTGCCCACAATGGCTACCGTTGATGCCAACAGCTTTCACCCCTATTCGGAGACAGTTTTGCAACTCCTGCCAACGCAGCGGATTCCTTTGGCGCGAATCTTTCAATTTACTATAAAACATAACATAATCTAGGATCGATACTGACGCATATCTTCGCAACACCAAAGACGCCGTCCTAAAGAATGGTCTGATTAAAACGTGAAGCATATGCAAGCTTTTTTGTTTAGCGAAACTTCGCAGGCACGCTAGTTGTCATCCAAATACTGTAAGGAACGCTTACAAATGCTCATTACAATTTCCCATTAAAATGGAAAAATATGATCCAACAATTTACTTCATTGCTCGTCGTGGTGTTTCGTTTCGGGTACAATAATCACTAATTCGTGTATTTTCATTGGAGTGTGGCCGTATAGAGAAACATGGTAAATGTTACTTATGTGAGATTCTGTCGCGAAAGTGAAAATACTTCTGCCACAAAGGCCAAAATATGTAGCAGCCTCACAACAGCAGAACTCTAGCCTGGGTGCCAATCAAACACACTGGATATAATTCTGGCCTCCACCTTGCTTTTTTTTACGCTGCTTTCTAATTTCTTGTATTATTCAGTAATACTCCCGACCCTATCTGTGTGTTACCCGCAGCCACTGCGATTAAGGGCAGTGTCGGGTTTCCATGCACGCAACGCGCGGCCTATGGCACTGCGCTCCAGGCGTGTCGGTGTACGCTCCTTCGCATGGATGATACCGCGACGATTCGGCAACAGCGCGTCGCGTTGTATTCTTAAGTGTGGAAATTTCAATGAGGTGAAGGTCTCTCTTCGGCGGCGTTCAGACTGCGATTCCAAATCCTACTGCTCTGAAAACCCCGTTCTCCGGAAAAACCGTCGCTGCTGAGTGAGCAATCATGAATGTGATTCTGGCAAGTGTTAGATGTCAGATGGCTTCGCCGCTTACTGGTTGGTTGGTATACGTGTGACGTCATGAGAGCGTATGACATGGCAGGAGCTGCCAACTCGGCCTTCTACTTTCGGATCGGTGGCTGAGATATTGAACTTTCCAGAACCCGTTAGACGGTAAGCAACACAGGCTAACCGTAGGACAAGCTGGCAAGTTTGCAATATTGAGCAAAAGTGTGGCTTTATTGATATCTATGTCGGGTTGTTTTTCACATAGCCGGGCAGCTTACGACTGTGTACTAACGAATATGTGCCAGATAACTGAGTCAAAAAATGAAGGATATGAGATTAAGTGAGTAGCAAGTAGGTATATGCGAACAACGATCCGCAACGGAATCCGCGAACGAAGAGACCCTAAGGACATCGTCTTATTCCCCAAACAATAGTCCCAATTATTTACCGTGGTTCTCGTAGGAGACATTTAGGCAGTATCTAAGAGAGTATATTGAGTATGCAGAGTATAATGAATGGCATTTCAGCCGTAGACTAAATGTGTTGGAGTGTTTAAAACAAAAATGTGTCTTTATTTTTATTTGAGCTTCAAACGCTGCACAAAACCCATCCGCAGGTGAATTGTATGCCTGGAGGAGCTGAGTTATTTACCCTTCAGCCTCTTCTCTGCTGGGGCTTCAACTCATTACATGAATAATACTAGATTTGTGCGCATAAAACGAGACTTATTGTGTCGCTTGTAACCTATTGATACCAGTATTTTCCGGATGATCAAAGTATGCAGCGAAAACCGCCCTTCACCTCTTTGAGCGGCAGAAAGAAAAAAAATGATTTAAAGATAGAATTCAACGATATCCACCGATATATATATATATATATATATATATATATATATATATATATATATATATATATATATATATATATATATATATATATATATATATATGATGATGCTTTGATGATGAAAAATATGATGCTTTTCTTTCTCGTTCTTCACCCCTTTTTATTTGAACAGGATACCGATCGTTGTCGTCGCGTTTCTTACATAACGCAGGGCTCCGCGCAGCACTTTCGCTCGCCGGACTCGGACCTGCAGTGAAGCTTGCAGCGTCATAACTCAGAGTTCTCCCGAGTATCGTATCGCAAACGGCCTGCTACGTTTGGGGCCCCGGCCCCGGCGGCATGCGCCTGTTATTTATAAACATTTATTGGCCGCATTGTTTCTATGTCTCTGGTGAGGCTCGGCCAAATACGGAGCTCTGCAGTCCATAAGCGACGCGCCGTCCTTACAAGCCCCGTTTCCCTCGCTTTCTTCTCAACTCTCCCCCTTTCCTTCTTTGACGCTGAAGTAACTCCACGAGGCGCACCTGAAAGAAAAAAATATTCGCAGTTCAGGCTACTTGGAAATCGAAAAAAAAAAAAAGCATCTTGACGAAAAAAATAAAGCTGTTCTCTTCGGTTCATGAGAGAGGAGAGGGGAAGTGTAGTAGAGCCTTCGCAAAGCCGCTTTCATCTATCATCTGCTTTCTTCCTTTTTTTTTTTTTTTTCGGCTGGAGTTTCTGTCGAGCTTCGCCCGCCGCTATTGGGGCTCCGTTTCCATTTGTGCCTATGATGAAACACGACTTGCTGACCATATTTCACTCCGCCGGCGGAGATCACAACTGTTAGGCCGTCCGCGAGCGCCTCCCAGTTTTTCCGTCCGCGCGTCCTGCATTCCAGTCAGTCTGGCAACTACGAGAGCGCATTCAGAACGCTTCGCAAGCCACAGCTCACGCTGGGGTGTAACAGACTCGTGATGCTTTTCTTGGGCGGCTGGCCAAACGTCCAATAAGCACGAAAGTTTTTGCTGGCACCGTGTCGCAGCGTAGGGGTGAAAGGGCTCGACGCAATCTTGCGTTTTGCTGTGAGAACGGAGAAGGTAGAGCGCTGAAACTGACGGCTTTCTGCAAAACCAAAATACTTATCGCAGGAGTCTGATTTCGCTGCCCTCTCTACGAATTCTTTTTCTCACTCAGTCCGGAAGTTAATTTTTGAACTTGATCAGTGAACGTTCACACATACAAAGCACCTGCATTAATGTCGTTTGAAAGTATACATACCGCTCTTCAAATCAGAGTCCGTTTTGTTTCGATTTTTTGAGTGCTTTTAGTAGTAGTCCTAATGTGTAACCTCTTTTTTTTTTTTTTTTTTACCTGCATGTCATTGGTTAGGCTCATATTAGTTACGAAGGCGACTAGTAGCATTTCGTGATAGCCGTCAGCTGTGACGTCACACGTGACCGCTGTCTACGAAGAAGGGACAAAAGTAAGGAAAGGAAGGAAAGCTTATAAGACACAGCCCCATGAGGTTCTATATCATGAGCCGTACTAATCATGTCAGGCATAAAAAGCAATCTTTGTCGCCGAGTCGTTGGCAAATAACCACAAAATAAAACTCATAAGATGGGCCGTCAGACGTATGTATTACAGGCAAACATATAGACATACGCATCATTTCCGACGCCTTTTTTATAAACTGGGTATCGAGCGCAAAAATAGTATTCTTTTTTTTTTTTTTTTGTATATAAAGAGCAGTGAACTCGCCCATACACAGAGTGACATACACAGTAATCAGTGTCATGCGAGGGCATTAATATGGAAACGGTCTGTCTACGTGCCACAATAATTCTTTAGGATGATCAGATAAATAAATATGTGCAGTGAATGAGCGGCCAAGCCGCTGAACTGCTCAACATCGCCCCATAGGGTTACATCTTTCAACAACGGTAAGAACAGTAATGTGCCGCCGAAGACGTGCATATATGCTGCACGTTTCACATTTAGGGAGCTAGGTGAATTTCTCGATGCTTTAACTTCACTGCCCATAAAATTGGAAAGTAGGTCACATACCGCACTAGCATTAATATGTGCGTATCGTGACTAAGTAAGGAGGAATCACAGAAAAGCGTTCGGTGCCGCACAAGAAGTTTTAAAGATTTATTTCACCGTTAGCTTCAGGACTCTGAATGGTCCATTTTTTTTCTATGTTCAAGGTAGTGTCGTCACGTTTGCCACCTCAGTTTGCCAGTAAAGCAAGAAGAATTTATGAGCTTACCCTCGACACATCAGACATTCATTCAGGCACAATAGTCAGGGGTTGTTGTAATCTTTTTCTAGGAGTCAACCCTTGGGTATACTTCGAAACAAATGGTGGTAAATATCACTGAAAAGACGTACGCAACTTACATTTTGTGACGTACTCCCTTGACATTTTAGAATGTATTTGAGTAAATATACCATACCCTAGAGCAAACCACTTTCTTCAAGCGTTGTCGTTTGATGCGCTTTTGTTGGTGTTCACCAGACGACAAAAAAAAAAAAAAAATAAGTCATAGGTGGGCGGTGATCAGTCTCCATTGGTGAATACTGTTCTTTCCTTTACTAATCACCCGATAAGCAAGACAACCAAAGAATATTTTTTTTTTTTGAGAATCCGGCTTCTCAGCTAGAATGCTGCCCAACTTAAGTGATAGAAAGTGGTCGATTCGGTGGTTCGTAATAAACGCTAGAAAATGACAATTGGCTATATTTGTGAATTTTTATTATGCTAGAATTGAAGAAGACAGTGATAGAATTATGACACCTATGACGTGGCTACCTATTTAACCAATTCTGTGATTCTCGGACTGGATCCACGAAGCTTTTCCTGCGGACACATTGCTCCAGCTAACGCAATCTCGTTCCTCTGTATACCACTGCCGACTTCTATAATCCTTTAATAATAAAAAGTAACTGGCTGCAATGCAGGTCTCTTCACCTCATTAAAACAACCTTGCTGAGCTGAATTTTGCACGCTCGTGAAGAAGACGCATCAGTAAGGCAACCATTTTATTTTTCTTGCATCATTTCTACAGATGCAGTGATGGACAAGATAATCTTAAAAATCGAGGGAGTAAAACCTAATGGTGGCTCATGCAGCGGTAAGAACATGAACAAGTGAGGAGATAAACACATTCAATAAATTTCTTTCTGACTATGTTGCATGGAACGTACTCGATGTGATTATGCTTGTGAAGAATATTTTTGTCACATTAAGCAATAGAAGCAAAATGCATAAAACATTTCTCTTATAGCTGTAAAATTAAGCACATAATCGGTAGAGCTCAGCTCAGTTGCTTAACAAATCAATAACTATAACACAAAAATGACACTGTATGACGTTGGAGAGTAACGAAGCTGGGCGGACCTAGCACGGAAGGAGATAATTCAGGAGCACTTTTCTGACCTTTTTTGTAGCTGTTGATGTAGTTATTGGTTCGCATTCTTACTGCAGTGTGATGTCACCCATAGATTTTGGTCACCGCTTCGTCATTTCTTATTTTCGCTTATAGGACTGTGTCGTATTTTGTTGCCAACCGTTCATATATTGTGATAAGAAGACAATTACTCGCTTAGAAATAAGCCTACAATTTTGATGCAGCCATGCAGCCTGCTGAACTCTCGAGAAAAAAGCCCATGTTTAACCACATCCCATGACATTCTTATTGCTTACGGCAACTTAGATTTGTAGCGGCATCCTGCAATGGTTATTGTACAGACATTTCTTTTTATTACACCATACAAGGATCGATTTTGTTTAGGGTAAGCTGCCAATAAAGGGTCTGAGAACTACCAACGCATTTTTGTGCTTCGCGACATACTTTGCATGCTCATAAATAAAAAATAAACAGAAAAAAATTGCTGCCATTGTTCGGTAAAAATAGAGAAAAGCTAAATCGCAGCCTCCTTAAACATCTCAATAAGCTTGCCTACTGCTGTGTCGATATGCCGTTTTTTTTTTTATTATAAAAAACGAACCGTGAAAGGCAGATGAAAACACGCATTGCCTAAATGCACGAGAAAATGGGGATTTGCCACTATTCTCCGAGCGAACCGGTGAAAGGGGGTGGAGGGAGAGGAGATTTCGAAAGCCTGTTCGAGCACTTCGGTAAAGCTGCTCGCTTCTTCGGCAATATGGCTGCCTGAACCGCAAACCACAACTTTCTTTCCAGGGGAAGAAAATAAAGAAATGATGAGACAGAGAGCGAGAGCACTACAGACATCAAGATCAACAGACTCCCGTCTAGATGGACTACATTTCGAGAAGTGAAGTGCGCAACAAACTGAAACCTCTTTTTCGGAGGGCGTCAAATGGGGGCATGAAGACGAAAAAAATGAATGAAAAAAGAAGGGTAAGACGTGTACCGATAAAAAACACCTGACTCTTCGCAGTGAACCTGCTGAAAATGAAGGAGGAAAGCGACGAAGAAGCAAAGACAGAAATTTTAAACGAGCGAACAGTTGAAAGGAACGGAGACGGAACAAGGTATGACTTGCGGGTAGTCTCCAACGGCGAGCCGGGTGAAGCGCGGATAGGAGAGAACGGTGATTCATACGCTTATCTGCACCTACTCCCATACTTTTCTTTAGACGAAGGAAGTGGATACCCTATGCATCCACTCGAGGCCTGTTGCATTTGACACACCTGGAGAGGAAAGAAAACGTCTCGTTGGTAAAATACGCGAAATGCGAAGGTTAGGACCAGCGAGAAAACACTGGGTTTCGGGCTCATGTTTGTCCCGAAAGGATGCTACTGCGGTGGACGCGCCGTAAGTTACCTGTGACACAGGCTCCTTTCTCCCCCTTCTTACAACTTTCTCCCTCAGCTCTAGCAGGCCCAGGAAGTGTCCTATTTTGCAGGATAAGAGAAGAATGAAAGTGTTCTTTTCTCCAACAAGATGGGGTGGCGGATAGCTGCAGATGCTGGCTCCTTGAGGGACACACTTCCTGTCGCCGTCTCCGCCTTGCTTCTGCCATCCGTCGCTGTCTTTTTAGGAGGCGGGGGTTTCGAAACAGCCCCGATAAGGAGAGCAATCCGTTTTTCACGAGTGCCGAGGTGGGTCTTTGAGTGCTTTTAGAAGAAACAAGATTTCTTTTCTTCCCGTTTTCCCTTGTTAGCCCAGCGAAAAAAAGCAAAGAGTAGGTGCTTATCTGCACTTTATTGAACAGTTTGCGACAAATCTGATACCCGACGTTTTTTTTTTTTTTTCCCTTTTCGGCTCATACTATTCTACACAGAGCAATGTGCATCTGTTCTTCTTTTGCGAAATGTACGCTGATGGGCGCACGCTTTTTGTCTACGATTACTGGCTAATTTTCCTCGACATTTTAATGCTGGCGCCTGAGAGCCAGTACGGAATATTTTTTTTCTTCAGTGCTGGAGAAACGACTATAACTATTTGTTTCCCTGCGGTGCGAAACTGTGACAATGGTAGTTAACCAGATAAGGGAGGGCAGAGCCAATGGCGAGTACAATAAAAGCACCAGTCCTAATCATGAATCATCAGTCCTGATTAAAGACAGTGAGCTGCTATCGGCGAGAAAATTTAGTGATGTGGTACTCGGGCGAATTCCATCTCTTGCTGTTTTAGCTTTAGAATGTCATATGAAGCATGTTTTATTATTTTTGTGATATGGCAGATAACCAACTATGAAAAAGATTTTCTTTTTCTTTTTGACGAAGGTCTACTCTACGCTGTATTTTCTTGTAAAAACCTTTGCAAATTACACATTATAGTTTTCTATATGTAAGCTTATCAAAGAGCGTTTATTTGGTTGGGATTTATATTCGCTCATTTAATGAAAATAACTAACAGGCTCCAGTTAGGGCCCAGACAAGGGAAACAAAAAACTGCGAAATGCCAAAGCAGATAGCTAAAGCAAATAAAAATTGGCATGGAACATAGACATAAATTAAAGAAACTAATGAGTATGCAAAAAGGGGAAAATATAAATAGTGCTTTGTTGGTATAATATTGCGTTTGCTACACGTAATATGTACCAAATCTTCAGGTTTTATATCTCCGTTTACATGATCACGAACTTAGAACTAGTTTAAGCACAAATTAGTATGGTAGGAGGACTCTATTTTATTTGTTTAGAATATCTCGTTCTGCTTTTGTGCTCAACATGGTAGCGTAAAATGTACCGGCCGGCAGAAAATCTGTCGTCTTCGGCGTTGTCAGAGAAAAATCGCGGCCATTATTCTGGAGAGTGGTAGTTGGCAAGGTATATGGCACAACAATGATTTCGCGTCGATTCTGTGACGTCATGCGTCCCTGTGACATGGCAGAAGCTACCACTCGAGCTTCTGATTCGATACGGTTGGGTGACATAGGAATAGATCCTTGGGCGACAGCCAAGACACTCAACTTCTTGGTCACGCGGGCAGGTCCAGAACCCTGAATAAAGATGGGATTTCTATGTATCAAGCAGAGTGGTCTTTCACGTAGTTGAGTAGCTTGTAACAGTAGGCAAATGAAAATGAGTGAGTTAACAAAGGCAAAAATTAGGACATTAAGGAGCAAATTTATGCGCCAATGGTGATACGCAAGGGGAGCCACGGCGGGAAATGTTAGCGCTGTCGCATCAAAATGGTAAAAGTGGAGCTTAAGAGTCCGTCAGTATTTTTCTCCTTCTTTACTGAGATGAACAATGCCTTATCGTAAGGCATATTTTTTTCTGTAAAAAAAAAAAAAACACCTTAAAAATTTATAGTATCAAGAAACCGCGAACAATACATCTCGTAGCCGAGCGTTCTGATTTCCAAGATACTTCCTTTTCAAAACAGCTCGGAAATTTACTTTTATTTTGTCTTGTGTCTTCCTGTTCGCCTGTTTTTATTACCAATGGACGTTCTGATTTTGTTACGTGAAATAAATGCCTAACTGTTTCAAGGCTTTGATGCCTTCAAAGGAGTGTCAGTTTTTCTTTTTAAAAGAAGCAACTTCATTTGACTGAAATGAGAGTTAGAAGGGCAAGATAGTTACTTCGTTCAGCTGGCTTGGAGGAAAACATTCGGCTGATTTTTTTTTTCTTCTTTACCGTTCCCCTATATCAACATGCTATACTGATTCCATAGATAATCACGTTGTCGTTTTAGAATTTAAAGACTACTTGGAATGAATAAATGCGGAGCAAAGCTACTACGTTTAGAGCTTCAAGAGTTTGAAGTGACAGGCAGGTTGATCTGCTTAAACCCGCCAAAAAGAAAACGAAAAGAAAATGACCCTACACGACCGCGCCTTAACACAAAACCTGCCCACACTGCGCTTGAGGGATTATCTGCTGGTGGGAAATAAGTTGCTCAAAATAAAAGTAAAAGCTTTTCTTTCTTTTTTTTTTCAAATTATAAACAAGGAGCAGTTGGGGTGGAGGAGGGGAGATGGGGGGGGGGGGGGGGGAGGGGGTAATATTACTGATCGGCCGGCACCCACAATAAAACTGAGCTCCTCAGTGCAAGAATAGATTGGCAACGTAATTAGGCCCCACAGTCCTTCAAGCTTCTACAGCCAGGCGCAGATTGCGCACTTTCCCTGCATATGCAACCGTTCCGCCTTAATCACTTTCCTTGCAATTATCGTTATAGCCCCACGCTCCAATCTGAGCTTAAATCACCATAAATGGTAGCATTACTTCTCTCTTAGCCATTTTGTTCAGGGCGGACAAATCTCACGATCGCTTATTATAAAGAACGAAGTTAAGCATTTTTTTGCAGCTGCGTGTTTGGAGGCACAAGCAGATAGCTTATAGGATTCGTTCCCCATAAGAATACGAAAAAAATATATTATAGAATTACGATATTGGTGTTCAGTACTAGTGGTGTAGGAGCTCTTCAAGCGGACAGCTCCTGTGCACTTTGTGTTTATTCCTAGCGGCAGAAAAAAAAAAATCTCATAGTCGATGATTACTTTTCGATCAGTCAGGCATGTTGTAGAAATTTACTTACGATGTTTCTACGAAGGGCGATGACCGACCTTGGTGAGAAAGTTGTGACTCTAAAATGCATTTCTTTTTTTGTCTATGCGCTGTGAGCCTTCTTTTATTTGAATTTAGAGGCGAAACAACAATTCTCGATGCAATATTTTCGTCATATCCCAGCATTTCTTTCTGTCAAAGTAGCTTATTATATCCGAGTCTTTCTTCTCTCCCGGCCTTTTTCATAGTGTGAGTGGGGAGTGTTCTTTCTTTATTGACACGTGTAAGCCATGGCAGATGGTTCTTCTGTGCACCGAGAGTGGTGGGTGGCATGTGGCAGAGATTTCCAAATCCCGACGCCAAGTTTTAAAGTGACAGTGCTAGATGTGGTTTGTGTGATCTCATGAGACCACTTAAGATGTCGTCCTGTCGTGGTAGCTCAGTGGCTAGGGCGCTAGTCTACTTGTCTCAAGAACGCGGAATTAAATCCTGACCGCGAAGGATGCTTTTTGATGGAGGAAAAAAGCTAGGCGCCCCTGTATTGTGTGATGTCAGAGCACATTAAAGAACCCCAGGTGGCCAAATTTCCGAAATCCTCAATTGTAGCGTCTCTCAAAGCCTGATTCGCTTTGGGGCGTTAAACCCTATGAACCGAAACCTCGAGATGGGCGATTACGCACGGGCTACATACTTAGCTCTTTTGAGATGGAAAGGGGGGATGGGAATCAAACTCAGGACCCTTGGAGTCTACCCTGGGCCAGACAGGCGAAGTTGCACGGCTTGGTTAAGCGGTGCTTTACAGTTATATCGGGTTATTATCTTATACACGTATACTGATAAGCATGCGTGATATAATAAACGTACAAATTAAATGATTAGTGATTGAGCGAGAAGCTATATGCACGTGTGAGAACGAGGATCTGCGATGGAAGTCGACAAACAGGAGCTATTAATTAATGCTGCCACGTCATACCATTTAAAGGCGTCGTTTATGTGTCCTCACAATTTTCTTCATCGTGGTGTCGCTCTTAATCTGTCAACTGTGGCAGGTTGCTCTCCCGTGCAAAAATATTGGCATAGGCCAAATGACAGGTGCATAAGAACCATGCCGCCTGAAGTAGGCAGCAGAAGCTTTGGGAATTCTACAGCACTTTTATTGTTTGTGCTGGTCGTGTTACTTTTAACGCCAATACAATGATTTCATTACCTCACTGAAATATGCGAAGCAAATGTAGGTCTTCGGTTTTGTCGTCTGTGTACAAATGTTGAAAACAGCGCACTAAGTGATCTGGTGTGACCGCCCTTGGGCCAGAAAAAGCAGGCCTCGCGGAGCAGTTATTTTTGCATTAAATATTTCTGGGGCCGCTGATTATTCAAGTTCAAAATATATATATATATATTTGTTTCGTCAGAGTATAACACCCAAGGTGTGACAAAGGTTGTTTACAAGCTTTGCAACGCGAAATACCCAAAGCTGATCTTTCACAATCAATTTTAGAAGATTTTACAGAGTGTGAAAATGGTTGAATATTTAACGCCGAAAAGCCAGAATTCGTAAAATAAACGTAACGGAGATCGTGGAACGGCTTCCCGTGATGAATTGACGCATGATGCTGAAACATTAAGAATTAGATTACGTTAATACTGATGACGAAATGAATGCTTGTGGAACTGGAGGTGGTCCTGCTGTCAAATTCTCTGTTTAGGTAGTTATTGCGTTCCGCGCTCGTGAACTTTGATGGAAACCACAAAATTTGTCCCACAAATGATGGCAAATTCACCAAGTGCGTACCTCTCTTTTATAAAATCTAAACTTCGAGTTCACTTTCTGTGCACCTGTGTATGATGCAACCAAAACGGTTAAGCGACAAGATATAGCGAAAGTGTGAAGTCGACTAATCGTTATCAAAGGAGGCCCTACTGCATTCTCACACTTTTTTTTTAGGCGCTGATTAAGGTATGCATACAACATACAGGGCTTACAAAAAGAGTGAAATAAATTGAGTGCACGATTTTAAAAGTGATTTCCCGTTTTTCTGAGACCATTGCGCAAAGTAGCTCTAAGAGGACCATTAACGAAGCCGAATGCATAGTAGGAACTGCGCGATCTTTAATTGCTATAAGGGCTAATAATTGACCGTAGCCCAGCTGACGCAAGATTCCAAAAGCGAAGCATCAGTAATATGGGCCGAGTTCAGAATTTAACGGCTTCTCGAAATAAGCCAATCAGGCCTTGCTGGCGAACTTTAAACGAGTCGCCGGCACCCTTTTTCTACGGCTAGAGCACCGCAGCAGACTCCGGTGACACTGACGGCGGCTTCGTCGACGCCGCTTTAATTTAGAAGTTTCAATTAACGGGTAATTGCTTCCTTGGTTCTGGAAAGCAGGTGATTGCGCGTCGCTTCATTAAGGTTGCCAATTAACGTTTACTCCAATGAGTAACTCCGCCTAGGCTGCGCCTTTTGCGAGCTGACTGGTTGGTCGGCCAGAGGTCAATGCTGGGTGCTTGGTGAGAAGCAAAGGAACCGCCGGGAACGGAGAGAGAGCACCGCGACCATGTCTCCCTCCGAGTGCCGTGTTCTGGTGACAGAGCAATCAAGCGGACCTTGGAGAAATAAGTGTTCCCGCTTTGCATTCGCTGTTCTCTTAAACGACGCACCCGCCCGTGGCGAAGGTCGCACCGTCGGCTGCCGAAGAAAAAGTGTGAGCGAATATTTGGCCTTCTTTAGGTGAATGGCCATTTTTACAGGACGCCTTCGCTTCTTTTCCCCACAGACTTTGGCGCCACGCGCGAGAACGCCAACCTCGTATGCGATATCACGAGAGAAATGAATGCTCTCGCTGTATTTCAATACTAGGCAACATTAAGGTGCAGCAGTTCTGCTTAACGGTTTTTCGAGCAACCCGAAATTGCCCATTATTCGCTTTTTTTTTTTTAACTAGATTTGTAAAATGGTTCCCCTTTTGTAGTTTTTTAACGCATCAAGCAATAGTTCTGCTTATTTCAGAATGTCACCATTCTTTAATACCTGCCAATCACAAATATGCGCCAAATCACTGCTTAGTTTTTTTAATTCGTCTCAATTAGAAGACAATGTCCACACGTCTGTTTCCACGTCGGTAGAGCAGCTATTTTTGTGGCATAATAGCCAAACTGATCACAAGTAAAGCATTTGACTGTAACATTCCAAAGGCTCAAAGCTTCATTCATTACTGCTGTGAAACACAGCAAAATGCTGGGATAAATTTAGGCTAATCTTTTCCAAACTCTATTAGATAAAGTAAAGTGGCCGTGGGCCTGTTTGTTTGGCTTGTGAATAAAGACTATGAACACTGCTTGTGCCGGAACAGGTACCGCTTACCGCATACCACACGCCGCCAGCTCAAATGCAAAGATTACTCAGCGCTGCGTAATACCGTCTCCTCAACGGTAGGGTCCCGCAACTTCTTTTTCCTCACTGGTCGCCTCTCAGCGGGTTAAACTGCGATTGTTATCGAGAGGTGTCTCTGAACGCAACCTAACGGTGACATGCAGTCACTAAAAGGCAGGAAATGATTATGGTAAAAATAATTAAAAAGTGTTACCGTTGTCAGAATGTCACCTTGTGGCTCTGTTCATGGGTGGTTTTGTGGCTATTAAGAATTAAAAGCATCACATGGTGCAACATAAAGGGGAACACCTCCCAGAAAGATATTGGTTAGGTTATTTTAAAGAATTGCAATTAAAAAATTCAGAAAAAAAAGTTGCACATACAGGCGTCGAACATACGTTTTATCCGCGAAGTGCTCAGGTAAGTAGCGTTATCCAATGAGCCACTGAGGCTTTTTTTTTTTTCTTTATTTCCTGACCGAGGACGTACACAAAATCAAGACACATGTGACATCAATAACATAACAAAATAAGAAGATCAAGCATTGACTTAAAGCTTCGGGCCTTCCTTAGCTGAAGTTGTCGGATTAAAAATCCCTCATATGACAACCCTTCAAAACTAACCAACCATTCTGACTCTAGTTTTAACGCTTTTCTGTTCATCCACATATGCCCGTATGCTCTCTCTAAAGAGCTGTCTCGCTGAACGTGCATCGACGTCACCATGCTCTACAGCCATTCTGCTTTTCCATATGCTGTGGAGAGCCAGTAGCATCAAAAGATCCAACGGTGTATCATTGGTTCGCTTCTACTGGCAAGAATCGAATACCATGTGGGCTTATGGGTAATTCCTTTTTAAGCGTCCTCTGTACGGACGCAGAAGCATGAGCTCCGGCGGAGCGGCGTTTTGCGGCCCAGGCCGGCCGCGGAAACAGGTTTTTTGACGCTTCGGCTGACGAGTATCAGGTGATTCTGCCAAGTTTGCCAACCGGGCGCATTGTGCTTAATACTGTTTTCATGCATGGTGATGTGAAGGCTCGACCATACCGAGTTGAAGACTTCAGGGACGCGTTGGTTCGTCATGGATTGCTCCCAGAGGTGGTCGCCCTGGGGGCGTACCCAAATGAACCACGTTTGGGCAGTGACGTTTAAAGACGCCGAGGCCACACGTAAGCTGCTCGCTGTCAGTGATGTGAAAGTGAAGGACCATCGCTGTGTAATCGTCGACCCAACGACCAGGGCGTCCGGTTAAAGATTCACTGGCTGTTGCATGGCGTTCCTGACGAAGACGTGCGAGCCGCACTGTTGCCGTATGGGACGGTGTCTGACATCGCAAGGGAAAGGTGGCGCGCACAAGGCGTCACCGACAAAGGGTCAACTACGCGCACCGTGTCCCTAAAGCTGAAGACAGGGGTGAAAATTGACGACATCCCACACCAGCTGCGAGTTGCCGGTGAGCCAGCGCTCGTCGTCGTTCCGGGCAGGGCTCCCCTGTGCCTTCGCTGCAAGACGACGGGTCACATCCGGAAGGAGTGCCAGGTTCCGCGCTGCGCTCGTTGTCGTCGTTTCGGCCACGACGAACCGCAGTGTGTAAAGACGTATGCAAACGTCGCAGGGCCCGTGAGGAACGACGACATGTCGGAACACCTCATGGACGAGGCGGATGCGGAAGAAGCAGCTAAGGAGTCAGGCACCAGCTCAGCAGAAACAACGGTCACTCCCCCCTCCCCAAACGCGGACGAGGTCAAGGAACAGGGTGTCAAGAATTTGCAAGCGTGTTCCGTCGGCGTCGCGGACGCTAAGGTGGCCAGCAGCAGCAACTCAACTGGGGACACGGAGGTCAGTCACAGCACAGTATTCATTCATGAGACAGACAGCATGGTCGAATCTGAGGCAGCGAACTCGGCAGCGGTAGCGAAGCGGACACACGATGACAATGAGCCACTGAGGCATCGCGAACGGCAGGCTTCAAATGCGGTCCTATTCATTTTTACAATATTTGCGCTATCTGTCGCCAGGTGACGCTGCTCAGAGGACCCTACCGTTGAGAGAACTAAATCACGCCTCAGCGCTGACCGAATGTGTCAGCCGTGTTCAAAGCTGGCCGACAGATGGCGCTATTTAGCTCTCGTTACTGGTTTTGATAAGAGACTGACGTTGAAACAAACTGCACCCTTCCTCCCCCCCCCCCCCCCCCCCCCTCGCCTTCATTGATCGACATGCGTCATCTATTTCTTCGGTTTATTGCACCTCTAGAGGTAGTTTTATTCATGTTCGCTTTCTTTTTCAGTTTCTGAAACAAAAGGCAGCGCCCGCGCGAAAGCTTCGAAAGTTTGATTCGATCCGCCTGACAAGCGGGCTTCGCCTAATACATATAGCTTCGATGGCGTAGCCACCCTGGGTCGGGGGAAGGGGGGGGGGGGGGGGGTAGTGGGTGAGAGGGCAGAAGATTGGCATGGACTTAGCAGCTAAACACCGAGACCGTTTTAGCGTATCTATGATTACGAAAAGACGGCTTCACTGAGCCTGCAACAATCCAAAACGCAAATACAGCAATCTCTTGTAGGCCTAGCAATCATGGTCTGCAGCAACACCTTGTCCGGACTATTTTCTTCCCGCCAGCACTTATTAAAATCTACCTCTCATCAAGTATGAAAAACCGTTTAAACAACCCTTAAATTGTTTTGCGCCACGAAGTACCTGAATAGCGGCCTCGGTGCAGCAGACTACAGTGACTGTTTTTAGACGAGAGTGGTTGGCTCTATGAAGAAACAAAGTTCTGGTTCTGAATAGTTCTGAATAGGGTTCTGGTCATTCGGCAGGCAGTTCGTGTTATGACGCTAGAAAATATAGAAATGCAACGTGAATAGTAGGAACAACAAACGCAATGTAATATACTTCATCTGAACAGTTCACTGGATTATGACAACCAGTGCTGTTGAGGTTAGACGGACTCGGCAAAAATTTTACCAGTCTAAGAAAAAACATAAAAAAAGCGGAAATGTGTGCATTCGGTTTACTCCTCCCAACCTTGTTTTCAGTTCATAACATAATAAAATCGCATTGTTGGGTATTTCAAAGATTCTCGTTAAAAGGAAGCATCTTTGTTATATTTAAAGTTCCTTCCTTTGTGATGACACCATGTTTGCTGCATCTGTAGCCGTTTGCTAGTTAGAATATGCTTCACCAAGTCAAAGGCAGCATCTTAGAAGGCCGTCTGCATTCAGGGTGATAAAAGAGGAACACATTATGCCTTCACAATGATTTGAGACTGAGAACCAACAAATTCCTAAACATTATGTTCAAGTAGACGTCAAGTTAACTGGCTAGTGCAAAAAATGCTTCCGTTCTTTTCTTTTTTTTTGTATGTGCCTTGTACGAAAGAGGGGGGTTGCCTATGCAAATGCGTTCATACGATGCAAAGAAAAATTTGCGTAAAACTACCATCGTGCGTTAACCTTTTAAATCTCCCTGCAATATGATTTTTTTTTTTTTGCTGGGCTGTGTTCACTGTAGGCAGGAACATAACAGTCTCTTTCCAACAAAAAGTAAAGCAGAAATAAAGTACTTTGTGAACCTGCATCAGCGTCTAGACGCGAAACTTGCGCTCTTATTCACGACGAATGCTGAACAAACGCGTATTTCTTGGGCTCATTTCAACACGCCAGATGAGATATATTATATCCACTGCAGATGGTCACGACAACTTTCGCAGGTACAACTATGGCAATAACAGTCCTTCTTCCCTTGCATGCGATAACCTAACTTATATGTTCACCCGATAGGTAAGGCACACCTAAGATGGGGACATTAGAAGTTTCAAGCAAAATTAGCTTTATGTCGCTGACTTAAAGCAATGTATTCCTGGCGAAGCTTTTATCGGTGTCGCAATTTCGCGAGCGTATTAAGTAAAACGGAGTTTTTCAGTCAGAGAAACAGCTTTCGACACAGTTAAAAGAGAAGGCCATTTCATAAATAAACTGGCAAGCAGATCCTCCTGAACGACTGTTGTAGGCCCGGGTGAAAAGGCAGCGTTCGTTCCGCTGTAAGCTAGAAGAACAAATATGGGCCGACGCAGCGTTCGTTTCGAAAACGCGTTCACTCTGGCAATGTTTCGTCTTTTGCAAACAAGCCATCTCCACATTACTGCCGAGGGCGTTGCCTTATTTGCATAAATCTCAAAGGAGTCTGCTGCTCGCGAATGCGTAGTGCCTTTAAGCATATGACCAATATGTGCGCCACCTCAGCGTAAAACTCTGAGCGGATGTATGGAGCTAAGTGAGCGAAATAACGTCTACAAAAAAAAAAAAAAAAAAAAAAAAAAAGCTCATAAGGCGTTTTTCCAATGTTTCAAACGTTGTTGGAAAATGTCTGCAAGTGCTATACGATTTTGCCACATTCTTTTTTCCTAACAATGCTAACAAGGACACGTTCTGCTCCCGAACTAAAATTTCTGGCAGAATCATTTTAGGTTTCTTAATATAATAGGAGAAAATTATACCGATGATATATTTTCACAGACAGAATTGTAAGAGTCGCTGATGAAATAGAAGGCGCACATGACAAGGTTGATAATTTTCGTCTTGGCTAGGGCTTGTTAGCTAAATAGGTCATATAATGATGTATTCGTAACGGCGCCTTGATGAAGGGGAATGTCTCAGCGATGGTTACGACGTTGGCGAATGTGTTTACCCTGCTAATAAAGACAGCCTTGACTCGCTTTTTAGCTCAGATCCGTACTAAGCCACACGCTATACCGAAACCGGAGAATTGTTATTCAGGAGAAACAATCGTCTCTCACTGCAGCCAGATACTCCCTTGTTTACGGAAAAAGACGCGAGGAGCTCACCGCTCACGAATTGTCAGCTGCGCCTCAATCGTGCCAGCTCATTACCCTCCGAGCGGCTGAGCAAACCTGCGCCTCAGATTGACGCCGTTTGAGGTGCACTGACTTAGCGCGTTAGCGATTCAGCTTCCAAAGACGCCGACGCGCCTCATCTGAACGTGCAAATGCGCGTTATCCCGGGCGCGTGTTTCCGTAGAACACGAATTCACTTGTTCTACGCAACGTTGGAGCCGCACGGAATCGGCTTGGCGGGAAGGTGGTGGCGGCGGAGGCGCCGGCAGCTGCAGCCATGCCTTGCCATCCTCCCCTTTCTTCGGTGCGCGACCCGGGCGAAATTATTCTCAGAGCCTCGGGGTTGGGGCGGCGTCGGAATCCTCACTCAGCGACGAGACATTCCCCGCGAGGCTCGTTCGAGAGCCCCCGGCTCCAGGAGGCGCGCCTGGGGCGCCATTAAAGCGGCTCGCCTGCCGCGACGAAGCTCCATCTTCACCGCGGTTCAAGAGGCCGCGAGATTGGGATGCTTTAACACGGAGAAACAATGTTCCTTCCTTTCTACGTTGCGGCGTTTTTACAGAGAAGTAAACAGAGGCACGCCAAACTCCGGGCAAGGGGACGATTTGCCGTCTAAGCTGGAGGAAGGACCCAATGCACATTTCCCCGAGCATTCTGACTTCTCGAGTCGACGTTTCCGATGGGCCGGCTATTAATTTCGAAAGCCTCGAGCTTGTCTGGCTGAATAGTGGCCCGGCTGGAGCCGGGGTTCTTAGGGAGGCGTAAACTAACGTCCCTTTTCGTAAACTGTCGTTTTTTTACATATTTAACGAAAGAAGCTAACGGCTGTAGCGAGCTAGAGTATTATAGAATGAACATATCTGCCTTGAAGGCATGTAGGCACAGGCGAGTGTGGGGTGATAGGCTGCGGCGCGTTGCTGGGATTTCTAAGATCGCAGAGAATGATACTCATTAACACAGCAATAGACGTGTTGTGCGTCGCACTCCTGAATTGCGAGCCGCTCGTGCGCTACAAGTCTTCATTTTGAATAAAAGTCAATATACATTGGCCACCCCCAAGAAGAATAAGAGATTTGGATTTACTCTCTCTCGGGTAATGATGCTCTGACTAATAGTGCACTGTACTGATGCGCTTCCAAAGGAAGTACCCAGGCATTACGTTCCATATAACCTGAGGTAGTTATTGAAAATCCACTATTTCTTGTTCTTTGTTTATTTCCCTATCGTAGCTAAAAATGGTCAGGTTTAGCTAAAATACCTTGATGAAAGAGACTTGACGCATAACACACACACACACACACACACACACACACACACAACACACACACACACACACACACACACACACACACACACACACACGCACACACACACACACACACACACACACCACACACACACACACACACACACACACACACACACACACACACACACACACACACACACACACACACACACACACACACACACACACACACACACACACACACACACACACCACACACACACACACACACACACACACACACACACACACACACACCACACACACACACACACACACGCACACGCACACGCACACGCACACACACACACACACACACACACACACACACACACACACACACACACACACACACACACACACACACACACACACACACACACACACACACACACACACACACACACGCACACGCACACGCACACGCACACGCACACACACACACACACACACACACACACACACACACACACACACACACACACACACACACACACACACACACACACACACACACAAACGTGCACTTAGAATGAAATTTGATAAATTAGCCCCCTATACTACGCGTAAAACCTTTACAGTTTTCGGTAAAGTACCGTGAAAGCGGCTGAGACGATACAGATGAAGCGAACCGACTCAGTATATAATAACGAAGTAGCTAATTCAACTTGAAACGCCTTAAAGGCTGCATTGCGTCGCACATAAAGTCAAATACTTTACTTTGTTTTTCTAAATGCAATGCATCGACCCTTTTTATCAGCAGGCTGTCATTACGGCAACAAACATTTTGATTAGAACTACTTTCCTGCTCATTACCATTACTTCCTCTGGGTGTAACACGTCTCAGCCTAACGTTATCGCTTCCCCATCTCTCTTTCTCTTTCCTCTCGCTCCCGTTTTAAGGCGTATCTTACCGTCATCACGGCGCTGCACAACAATTCATCCGGACGAAAAATACGAAATCGGATGACATCTCTTCCTAGAGATCATGGCGCTGGTCGGCTCATTTTTCTTTTCAGAGTAAAACATTCAACTGGCTCGGAATCATTCCTCTTTTCTGCTTCCCCCCCCCCCCCTCACTACCCTTCTGTCCTTGCTTGCGTCCGCAGTTTCCGCGTTTCTTTGCCCTTGCTTCCTCTTTGCTGTCGGAGTGCTCGCCATTGGTTCTTGTTTATTTTTTTTTTCTTTAGAGAAGGCAAGAACTGCTTGTCTGAGAGAGGGAATGGCTCCTCCCATGGATATCGCGGAAAGACGCGCTCGGAATCATTTGTAATCGGGCGTCTCTCGGGAAGGAGAACCGATGCATGGCCGTGTCAGCCCTTCCCCACAGCGGCTTGGGCCCACGTCGTTGGTGCTCACGCGCGCAAGAAGGAAGAAAAAGTTATGCAGGCACGCCGCTGTTTCGACCTCCACTCCGCGACTTTGCTGACGAGGGACACTAGCGGAGAGGACATGAAGCGCGGCAGTTGCGGACAGGCGGAAAAGAAGGGCTTTCCAAAGAAACGTCTGGGACTCAGACCAAACTACAAGACAGCGGCTACAAAGATCTGGAGGTCATCGTAGATATCGTTAAGACGACAGCATTTGCTAAAGAAAGAGTCCGTGGTATTGATCTTAGCTGTCCTTAGAGCTCCCGACTTGATTCCTTCCATATGAAGGCGGACTAAGCGTTCTTGCAAGGCTCCATGTCATTAAGTAGCCTAGTGGTGATTATGCTTTTTTTTATCTTCATCAGCAGAGAAGCACATAGAAATTATCAACGTCGAAAAAGTTAAATCCTACCGGCTACCCTCAACATTCGTTCAATGATGCGTTTCAAGGAATTATAAGAGAGCCAGTAGAGAAAGAGACTCCAAGATGTTGATGATGCGTTTTTATTTGAACGTTCATTGCTTCTATCCTTGCCTTTGTGTCTCATATTCTTTCTATCGCACGCTGTGGACAAATCGCCTTTCTTTAGTCTCTTATCGTATTATAGAGCTTGCGTCCCTGAAGGTCCAATTTTTGGTCAAAATGGGAAAATACATCGATGGCTTATTATTGGATAAATGAAGAATTTGCATTCTCCATACTGTACGAGATGCTCAATTAACTGTCGCAACGAATGAATCCTAGTAGAGCATTCTCTATTATAGAGCATCCAAACCATACGTTCTTCCTGGCATTTAACGATCTTGGTGCACCTTAAAAGGGTGGCGGATGGGGATAGTTGATGCAAGCATGACATCTTTTTTTTTCCAAAGTGGTAAACAACGGACATCTTCTTTAAAAAAAAGAACAGGCCTAAACGAGCCCCCGTCTCTCTCTCCTTTTTTCATCCGTGTTGTTATATAGCATTATGAAAAAAACCTTCATGCTTGGTGCATACCTTACACTTGACAAACAACACGCGTTGCAAGAATGCTGCCATCGGAAAAATTAGGCTATCTTTTTATTTAAACAACTATTTAGCAAAGTGATCAAGTGCGAAATTAAACCACTGACCTTTGAGTCGAGCAGGCGCACAGCCTTTACACCATAGAGGACCGTTTGTTCAGTGCGAATGGTTACATTCCTGGTGCAACTGCCGTACACACCGTAGACAGCAGCCATATATTTTGTTGCAACTATATCTAGCGAAAATTAAGGCCACTAATTAGCGCTACCAAGCAACCCTCCAAGGATCCTTATCAATTAGTTTACTACATTGCACAACTATGTGAAAGCGCTACTTAGCCCTACTACCTATAATTACTAACTTTGTTAGTAATGACGAATACTGGTTAGTAAACAATTAAGGTCATCACTTAGCAAAAATGCTTATTGTCCATTGTACAATCCTACTATATTACCTCAAAATACGGGTAAGCGCTCTTAATGTTTAGAATTCCCGTCATATAAGTTGAACCAACTTGCCTAATATGTACGGTCCACGTTACGTGAAACTCTTTATGTGTGCTTGTGGTCATTGTTGTCAACAGTTTAAGAAATGAAGCTTAATTTCTTGCTATCGATTTCATAAGTGCGCCACTTGTTCCGTACTTTCCGTCTCCACTAACGACACAGTGTACTTAGAATAACCACTTACTAGGCTTGGATTGCCTTGCGGTGGCTTGTCCAAATACTGCCATCGAAATGGCTATTTTAATGCACGCAGACTAGCATGGAAGCGTTATGCACAAAACACATAAATGTTTTGCTTGTTGCTCAGAACACAATGCAAAAGAGGTGGGACTCATTGAAATGACTTGAAAAAATGAAGTAGGAAGGAAGGAAGGAAGGAAGGAAGGAAGGAAGGAAGGAAGGAAGGAAGGAAGGAAGGAAGGAAGGAAGGAAGGAAGGAAGGAAGGAAGGAAGGAAGGAAGGAAGGAAGGAAGGAAGGAAGGAAGGAAGGAAGGAAGGAAGGAAGGAAGGAAGGAAGGAAGAAGGAAGGAAGGAAGGAAGGAAGAAGGAAGGAAGGGAAGGAAGGAAGGAAGGAAGGAAGGAAGGAAGGAAGAAGGAGAAGGAAGGAAGGAAGGAAGGAAGGAAGGAAGGAAGGAAGGAAGGAAGGAAGGAAGGAAGGAAGGGAGGGAGGGAAGGAAGGAAGGAAGGAAGGAAGGAAGGAAGGAAGGAAGGAAGGAAGGAAGGAAGAAGGAAGAAGGAAGGAAGGAAGGAAGGAAGGAAGGAAGGAAGGAAGGAAGGAAGGAAGGAAGGAAATGTAACGTCATTGGGCTAAGTGCGACAATTTTATCTGAACGACGAGCGGCGCGCGCGAAGAGGACAACTGTACGAGAACCTGAAAAGACCAAAGAACAAACCGACTTAAGATCGCGAGATGAAGTCGTTTAAAGAAATGCCGGGGCGAAGCCTGTCGGCAGACAATGAGTACACGATGGAAAGATCTGGTGGAGAGAAGGGTACGAAGGAGGAGTAAAAAGAAAGAAAATATGACGAATGAAAGAGATCTAATCATCGCGCACCAAATCATGAATTGTGAATGGACACGAAACCAAAAGTAAACGCTTGGAGGAGTGCACAAAGGAGTGCGTGCCGGGTTGAAGGATACAAAAATATGCACGCAGCGGACAGTGTCCTTCGCTGCCGCCACTCAGTGTGTAGTCAAAAGGGAAGTGCAGGACTGGGGCGACGAGCCCGGGGCGAACGAGCGCCGGAGATAGTTCTAACAATGTCCGCTCTCTCCTTTCCCGTCTGCTTTCCTTTTTTATTTTTTTTTCTTCCGCTAGCGAGCGTGGCCTTGTGCACAATTAATGCGTTCTTAATGGCGCCAGCCGCTCCTAAGAAGCGGTCCTCGTCCATGGGCGAGGATTTCTGAAAGCGGCAGCGACAGCGTAAGCGGCAGAGAGTCTGCAAAGGCCTTCCTCTGCTTCCTTGCGCCCTTCCCCTTTCTAACAACTCCCTCTTCATCCTCGCTCTCTCCCTTTACTTCCCTTTTTTGTTTTATTTTACCTCGCTTTCCTGCTTTAAAGGCGTAAGGAAGCGGCACCAGCACTGTCTCCTGGCCCTGTCTCCGCAGAATAAGCGGCTTACTCGGGCCGCCCGCGAGACTCGAGGGCCGGAGGGCCGGAGAGGCGTCAACGAGGCATCGATAAGCTTTTTCGCCGCGGCAGGTCACGAGGCAGGCGTAGAGACTGAAGGGAAACTGTTAGCTTCCGCCTCCTTGCTTTATGGGTCGCCGATAAGCCGCTATCTGCCCTCTTCCTTACTCCTGTGTCATGTCCACTACTCGTTAGCCTTACTACTTCTTATCTTGGTTGGAAAGAATTTGTGCCGACTCTGAGCGAGACATGCTGCAAAGTTGTGCGTAGCTAAATATTAGGCCTGTACGCCCGAAGGGGCGATAATTGATTCATTTATGCAAGCAGTACACATCCTACATAGTTGCGGAAGAATGGAGGGCCGCTTTTGGTGTTAAAATTAGATTTCTTTTACGCATAAAATAGGATTCCGATTAGAGTCATTCGCTGAAAAGGAAGTCAAGTGGGAACTTCAAGTTTTGTTATATCACGCCGCCATACAGAGCTGGTGAAACAAACTAATTCTGCTTCAATTTTGTTATTTCTGGGCCACCCGTGTAGTAGTCAGCAACAAGTACAACAGGATGTGTGCATGATGAAAACATATGACTGTCTGGCCGCCATTCTTCCTGGGAAAAGGTATCAGAAGCGTACATCTTCGAGATTAAGTTGGTTTGGTTTGTGAGGTTTAACGTCCCAAAGCGACTCAGGCTATGAGAGACGCCGTAGTCGAGGACCGGAAATTTCAACCCCCTGTGGGTCTTTACAGTGCACTGCCATCGCACAGCACACAGGCGCCTTGAATTTCGCCTCCATCTAATAGTGGTCGCCGAGGCCGGAATTCTATCCCGCATCCTTGAGAACAGTAGCCGAGCGCCGTACTGCGCCAGCCCGGCGTTGCACTTCGAGGTTAAATTCCCGCCCTGGATCTCAGTGATCTTTTTGGGACAGCTTTTTAGGACGACAGTATCAAGGTCGTCCGTCATGACTGCAGCGGCCAACAAACAGCGGCTGCGGTTTCATAACTTACGTGGCTTCCGGTTAAGCGTGGCCATGGTTTGGCTAAAGAGTCGCTGCTGCTTATTCGGGCAAAGGAGCGGGATGCACGGCCCATTTGTGCGTCGAGACGCGCAAGGTAGGAATGGTCTCTTCTTTTGCGAGAACATCATAGACAATTGCCAGAATAGCTCTCTACGCCAGAAAAGCAGTCGCAATTGGAAATGCGTGTTGGTAGCTGGCTAGGGGCCTTTTGCGTTCTCTTACTGAAGCTATCAGCCGTGGCGTTTCGGACATCGCCGCAAAAAAATCCCCGTCAACAAAGATGTGATCCAATACTGTTAAATTTTCTGACAAAATGCGCTTCGCATCATTCATCTTGGGAGCGGTTCTTTCTTTTTCTGCTTTTCTGCAATCATACACAGAAGTTAACGGAATGTAGGTTCCTGAGGAGACTTAAAAAAGAAAAAAAAATTAATTGAATCTCTGTCGGTCAAAGGTTTTCTTTTTTTCTGTAAGCAGTTAAAACATCCACATCACTCCCTCCTTTTCAAGCATTTTAGACAACCGGTTTTCCCGATGACTGGTGCTTTACACGCGAGAATGCATCCCCAAAACTTTTGTTAATGATTTCGCGAGCAATTCTCCTTGTCTGAAACCATTTAGGACTCAAAGATGGCACTCCCCATTTTTAAGCATCAGTGGTGAATACTAGGAATAACGAACGTATCATATAGCAGAGTCGCTCTATAAATAAACAGTAACGCGTTAATACGTAACCATCACGGTCATATAGAACGCTGATCAGAGGCTCGTACCACATGCTTACTTAATCAGGAAGCTGATTCAGGTCCCTGTATATGAAAAGAAGGTTCTTTGGACACAATTCTTTCGGCTGAATGTTTAACATGTTATATTATATCGTGGTGGTGCTGTTAAGCTATGTGCGCTAACCCCTCGTTGTTGTCCTGGATGACCTCTCCGCAAAAAGCCTGTGCATGACATTAGCATGCTCTTACCATTCTAGGATTCCCCGGTAGACCAACACAGTGTGTTTATGCAAAACGAATCATGTTTTAAAATAAAAGTCTAAATTCATTTTAATACAATATCTTGAGGTAGATATTCAAGTGTTCGGCGCGCTTACTTTAGGCGAAAAAAAAAAAAAGAACAATTTCTAATTGCTGTTCTAAGGCGCCCGAATGTCCCAATGTTGTATAGCGTATATAACTGAAAATAAAATAGGCTGCATCCGATATATTTCACAGACAAAAGAGGACTGCTGAAAAAAGAAACAAAAGAACATTATCATCCCCCCCCCCCCTCCCCCTCCCCTCTTGCCGTTCTCATTTACTTTCTCGTTTCGGGTAAACGAAGTTTAATACCTAGTGCGCATCTCACAAAGGATGAATCAGTAAGCATTGTTTCTACAATGTTTGCGACTGTGTTTCTTATTCATTCTTATCTTATTCAAGCACTCGAACCTCATTTTAGGAGTCTTTAAGATCGTTATGTTTTTATTCACATTCACGCACGCCAAAACCGAATATAGGAGTCACCAAGTCACCAGTATATCATTTCGATTTTCTTTATTATTAGAAACGAAATGAGGAGCGGCCTCACCCAGTAATGCCGTTTTTGTATTATTCTGTTCCAAGATTTGTGTGCCCTCACGTTTGTGATATTAAATGTTGCTTCCAATGCTGTTTGAGCAGTGCTGTTCTAGTGGTATGTAAGGGAGCACAGAATTTGCGAGAAGAAAGAACAGACTCGGGAGACAGTCGATTTGCCGTTTGCTGTATCTGCGCAAATACTTTCGTTCGATGTTTACCTACGGCAAGATCAGTGCGCAGACGATTGCTTGCGCAAGGCTTGTGACCCTCCGAGTAATCCGCAGAGAACAACTTGATCGCAGTAGCTGCAGCTTTACTAGCTTGCTCTGGATCGGCTTCGGGAATGGGTGCATTCAGAACAGAAAGCCTAAAGAAAAAAGAAAGGCAGCCTCTCTATGTTTGCGTTAGAAGTTCGTAGCGTATGAGCATGTTCGTAATGAAAGGGACACCGCTTTGAGCAGAAGCATGCTTTACCATTGATTGCAGCAATCTCATTGAGAAGTTCATAAACAAATAAAGACTAGCGATGAGCTTAGAGAAGATCTTATTTCTTACAATAAATTTAGATACTTTTTTCGAAGCGATTTGTTCACGAAGAGAGGTATGCATAAAAGGTTGTTAGCTGTCCGCGTTGGCATTTGAGATCTATTTTCTCCAACAACTGTCTTACAAATGCTTTTTCTTCGTATGTACTACAGTACAAAGAGCACGGTATGGCATATCAAGACCGTCCACGCTTACCAAACGATGGTCTAGGCACGCCAGTAGTACGTTGTCACTCCAGATGCAATCTGGAGAGCTCTTGACGCCCGTTGCGCCTGGAGTGCCGTGGTCTCGGCACGTCAGCAGTAGCTGCGTTGTCACTCTAGGCGCAGTCTTGAAAGCGCTTGACGACCGCCGCCTAGTTGCTCTTTTGAAGCCTGGAAAGCCCACTCGAAAAACTTACCTCATACCGGCCAGTTGCCCTAGCAAGCTGGGTTGTAAAAGTTATGGAACGAATGGTGCTGGCACGACTTGAGTGGTTTCCAGAAAGTAATTATCTTAATTCGAATATGATAGTTGCATTTAGTCGGGGTCGCTCTTCCATCGACAGCGTCATCGACCTTGTGGTGACACTAGAACACGAAAAGCGTCACCGTCGACTTGTAGCTGCTGTCTTTTAGATATAAAGGGGACTTACGACAACGTCCTCAATGATGCTATTCTTAATGGACGTGACGACGTGGGATTTGGTGGCCGGCTGTACCTGTTGATTGTGAGCTATCTCAACGGCCGCTTTGTTTACATGACTACGCCTGATGGACATACTACCTGCTGTCAGGTCGGTAGTGGAGTTCCACCGGGAGGAATCCTCAGCCCAACTTTATTTAATGTTGCCCTAATTGGCATTGTGAGTGAGCGGCCAACTAATATCCACAGCAGTGCATATGCCTAATACATCTGCATTAGGGCTTCTGGTTCCACGTAACCTCAACAACATGCGAGATTGGAACGAGCTGTGTCATCGACATCAATGTATTTACGGCGTCAAGGTTGGCTTTTAGCGGTAGAAAGGTGTACAGTGATAGCATTTACGGGAAAAAGTGTCAGCCGCTACCGATTACCCTCATAGAGTTGTGATACCGTACGTCTCCAGCCACATATTCTTAGGAGTAATTATTAACCACGTGACTATCTTGATCGAAACATATTAATATGGTGAAGAAAAGGCCAATCAATTTTTCTCATGTTCTTCGTTTCATATCTGGCATCAAATGGGGTCAACCTGAGCACTCTTTACTACAACTTTACAAGACTCTGTTGGCTACATCCGGTACAGTCTCCCAACACTCTCTAATATGAGCATTTCCTGCTTGCGGACTTTAGAGAGCGTGCAAGCGCAGGCACTGAAAATATGCCTTGGACTGCCCAGATGCACCTCTAACAAAGGCACATATGAAGAGGCACATGCTCGCCAAATATACATATACTTGCCACACGAACCACTTCGTGTATATTTACGAGCACTTACAAGACACCGTTTTCATCCACTGAGCAAGATTCTGGATGAGCGGCCGGACTGCAGTTTTAGAAATGCGCTTCGCTGCCATCAGTCGCAAGTACCAACAGAATATGTCCCCCCCCCCCCCCCCCCCATATCGTCCCGCCCAACCATCATGGGTGATGGAGAAACCTTTGGTGCACCTTCGTGTTCCCGGGATACTGAAGAAATGAATGGTGCCACTTAGTGGACTCAAACAACTTACTCTGACGCACATCTGGTCAGAATATCCTAATTATATGCATGTCTACACCACCGGATCTGTGTCAGCACAGGAATCCGCTGCAGCTGTGGTAATACCAGCTCAGAAAATGACTCAACATTACCTTTTAGGACATACTTTTACATCAACCGCTGCTAAACTTGTAGACTTTCGGGAATCTATTCTCTGTATATGTGTGGAACCACCTCAAAATGGTGTGTATTCACAGACTCGAAGACTGCGTTGAAAATTTTGAAAACTTTCTTACGCCACACCGCCTACCAGTCTCTGGCACTAAACATTATGGAGCTCCTCACATCTTCCTGACTGCAAAGCCACATGATAAGGTTTCAGTTGATTCTTGTCCACTGCGGGCTCCATGGAAATGAACAGGCCTATGCTCAAGCAAAACGTTAACTCAGCAATGACCTCCAGACAGCTGTGCCGTTTTCAAGAGCGGATACGACGTGTCTTCTTACGAACTGGATGAAAAATGCTACGGCAGCTTACTGGGCCCAGTCAGACGCCGGACACATTTGTCTAAAAGAACGGAGGTTTGGGCTAGTTGGTGATCATCCATGTTTACGCAGCAGCGCAAAAGGACAGAGACGAGTGGAAGGAGGTACACAACAGGTCGTTGTGTACCTCCTTCCACTCGTCTCTGTTCTTTTGCGCTGCTGCGTAAGCATGGACATTTGTCTAAGAAGGCTCGATCGAACAATGCTATTTTATGTTCCGCGTGAAATCCCACGTCATATGATGCATGCTTGCTACATAAACTTCGGTTAAACATGGTTTTCACGCGCAGGTACTCACATTTTTTTGGCAGGTGGACTCCCCAGAATGTTCAACTTGTGGCATCTTCGAGACTGCGGACCATATATTAATGGTGTGTCCAGTGTATGCGTGTGAAAGAAATGTGCTAGCCGCTTCCTTGAAGCGTTTGGACAAAACGCCTTTGTCGGAGAAACTGCTTTTTGGCTCTGTATATATTTTCATATGTCTTCTCTCCCACATCATCACCTATCATGATCCTCTTTCTTCTGCCCTTCCTCTTCTCCGATGCAGAGTAGCAGGCCAGGTTTTAATCATTCCGGCCAACTTTTCTGCCTTTCCTTTCAATAAATCCATCTATTCATTTTGACGCCCGCTCTTCTGGATATCATTACGATTTGGGGAGGTTTCATTTACAACATACAACAGAGATCGTGGTTGTCGTGCGCGCTACAAAATGTTCCGCATACCACTTTATGTACATAAATAAAAGATACAAAATTCTACCAAGAGTGCAGAGCAGAAAGCATGCTTCTTGAAATTTTCGTTTTAATAATCAAGCCTGAGAATTTAAGGCACTTCATACTCTGCACCATTGAGTCCAGAGATGCAGGAAGCTTGCACATGGATCGAGCGTAAGATGAAGATAGAGAAATGCTAGCTCGCAGATGCGCATAAGAAGTGAAGGCAATAGTAACGATATTGCACTCACTGTGCGCTTCTAGAAAGGGTCAGTGCGAGTCCCGGTGCTTTTGAGAAATACTTTCATGGGGTTGGTTTGAAAACCAGGCATGACGTACGAATATTGACCCGAAAGGGGCCCTGACTCGACGCCACCTTGCACAATGCAGATCTAAGGCTCACAACTTTGAAGTTCCTATTGCGTAATTTTGAAGGCAAACCGCTTTGGTGACAGCGTTTTTCAGTTGATGTATGCCCATTTGATGCGACGAAAGTATTGCGACATAGTACCGACCGAAATGCGAAGCAATGGATGTAAACTGGAATATTTGACAATCGAAAAAAAAATAATAAAAAGCACACGTACGAACTGTAAAGCAAACTTTTTAAAGCAGTAGAGCCCAGTTTTGGGCTCGAAGGCTCTTGGCTATCTGAATAAAGTGTTTTATTTTTCAGCAGGAGCGTTCCCTGCTCCTCTCTGCTATGTCGCTTTTTTGGTGGGCTGCCATTCCTTGCTTGCTTTTTTGGCGCCATCCGTTTACCGCAGTTTCTTATTTCCAATATTTGCACCACGCTCGCAAATGACGAGCTGAATTACGAACTGTTCTCTCAAGATTCACGTTCTATTTCTCTTGCAGACGTCACGTGCCTCCAATGTATTCATAAAATACGTAAACTGAAAAATAAGGGCAGCATTCCGACTGAATAAGCAGCCATTTCTACTCACTCATATTTCTGTTTCAGGCTGCACCACCTTGTTCAGATCATCAAATCTCGCAACAAAACGCGTGTCATACTTGAGATTACTTTCTACATGTTGTTTCGAAAACAATTACTTTCGGTTGTAGTGAACATAACTCTGCTTCGTTAACAAAGACGACCAGAGAGCGCAATAAATCTCTTTTGTTGCAGTCACTGCGTAGCGTGTCTGCTAACTTCAATCCGTCTCCGACAGCTTTGACTTAAATTGCACGACTTAATATGCATTTGAGTATGAGCGTACTATCCTCCTTATCATTCTTACGTCGTCGTTTTTTCTTTATTACGGTATTGTAAATAACAAGCAATTATCTCCTGATAGGCTTCAATCGGCTTCCACGAAAAACTTATCCAAGTGCAATCTGTTTATTTCAAAGCCGATAACTTGACCATAGAAAACATCTTGGATGCATTATGCTTACTGCAAAGTTCCGCCGTCTGGAACGCACGCCATTGTGATAATTTACATCATTACATCATTCTAGGGTGAGTTTTATGTACTTATTTCAGCAGCTGTATTGCGGAAGCTCTACTTCCCTGCACCTGCCATGCTAGAAAGGCCAAGCCCGAGTCACTGCTGCTTAACAAAAAGAGCAATAGAAATGAGCCGCTCACCGTTGGAGGCCAACTGAAGGCCGCAGGACGTTGAAGGACTTAAGACCATATTGCGTTCGATTATTAAGGCCCAGACCAAATGGGTTTAATTTGATCAGAGCCGCCACTTGAACAGCACATCACCCCGTGGCTTCACCCAGTTCGGCGGCGCGTTAACCGATTACTTCATTAGGCTCCGAAAGCGCTCAAAAGGATGCCTGATGTATGCGTGTGTGTGCTGGGAGAAATGCTTGCAACCACATAAATAAAAAAAAACTAGAAAGGAGAGAAAACCCGAAACGTGTGCCGACGCCTCGAGAGCATCCTGCGGAACCCACGCCTTGGTGCCACCAAACTCATCAGAATTCTTCCAGCTTACCCACACGCCGAAGACGAATAGCTGCGGGGAAGAAGGAAAAGGGAAGGGCCACTTCTTTGGGAAGAGGCGCGGCAAGTCCTGCCTATGCGAGGAGCGGCATGTCCCGCCGTCCACCCGCACACCGTGAAAGCACACCGCCGAGTACGTGCAGGGCATCATTGCGGAAGGGAGAGGTGGCTGGTCATAGCCTCGAGGTAAATGTTCATTACGCAAAGTAAGCCGCCAGCCCAGCAGCTTCACCGCTGCTGGCGTTGGGTGTCCCGCTCCTCTGCAACCACGAACGGCAAACATGGCGGGTTTTACTCGAGTAGTCTCACCGCTGAAAAAGGGACACTGTCCAGGAGCCGGTCTGGGTACACCAGCATGCCCATATGCTAAACGGTCGCTCGGAGCGCCGTGAATTGAAAGCATTCACTTCGCCCGGAGCCATGAGTTCCTACTGTGGACACTGAGTGTTTGAGCGCGGGTTGGTCGTCATCTTGAAATATAAGAGGCGATGTGAGTTTGGTGAGGAGAAAAGTTCCGCACCCACACTCGAGAATGCTCAAAAAATGTAGACTAAAAGTGCGTTTTCTTTTCTTTTTTTTCTTCACTCTTGATTTCACACGAGCACGCAGAGTGCTGGTGTCGTAAACTACATCCTGCACCCGTTCTTTTCCGGCATTCTATGGACGGATGGATGGGATATAGGAGCGTCCCCTTTGAAACGTGGTGGTAGCAGTTGCTATCATGCTCGTTTTTTTTTCTATGTCTTAATTATTGCTTTAGATCAGTTAACTATAACATCATTCAATTTATTGAAATTTTGTTTCTACATTACTAACATTATGTTACTTTTCGGCTTTTAAACCACCAATCTTCCAATCGTTTTTTCTAGCTTCCACCGCAGGTTCATATACCCGGCCACTGGTATCTCCAAACCCGTGGGCGTCAAGAAGAGTGACTGCGCCTGCACCGACTTCCGGATGAATACCATCGCATTGGAATATAAGATGGTTAATTGTTTCTGTTGATTTACCACATACTGCGCATGTGTCATCTCCATGGTTAAATTTCTTTTTGTAGCTGCGTGTTCTAAGGCACCCCGATCTAGCTTCAAAATGTAGGGCACTGCCTCTTGAGTTATCAAAGAAAGCTTGTGAAAATGCACTGCCAGCAGCGCCTTTTTTTCTGCATAAATATCTACTTTCAACTTTGCCATGTTTGTACATTCTAGCGCAAAACATTATGCAATAACTCCAAAGCTCCCTCATTAGGGCTTCTATTAGTGCACTGGAAGCGCTAGCGTCTTACGTCATATGTGTATTTTTATTAACCCTCTATAGTTTTGTGCAAGCGGGTTCCAGTACTTTAACCAGAAAGAAAAATACAGGAAGTCAATCAAGGAGAAATCCAAGAAACGATGCTGTCCTCTGTCCTCATCTTTTGCTCTAGACTCGCAAATTAAACTGCCTAAAGTTCAACAAGTTCGCCCCAGGGCGAGAGTCGGGAAGAGGGGAGAAAATTCATTCCCTTTGAATGAGGTCCTTTTCTCTCCCTCTTATCTTCACTTCCTGGAGCGCTATGTGCCCTTCAGAGAACCGTGATGCTCCCTGGCCTGAGCAGCCACCTCAGGAGTGCTCCTCGAGCTGCGGGTTTTCTTGTCTTTTTTGCCCTTGTGCTCTTTCTCTCTTCCAGTGCGGCTCGCTTTACGCTTTTCGGTGCAAAGGAAAGAAAGAGCAGTTGGTGCGCCTTCTCCAGCTCCCGTGACAAAACTCCGAGTGAACATTTGTTGCTGACGATGGAAAAGAGAAATATGCAAGAAAGCGAGGCTAGAAAGTGGTTGGGTTTGACGCGGTTGGAATTTTATTTCGTGGCTCCCGCTATCGCCGAATCGCTAGCAGAGGGAAAAATCGAACTTGTATTCCTAAAATTAAATAAAGTGCACAACCCGGTAACTAAAGAAAGTACTAAAATACAAAACATGACTTTGCAAACTCGATGCGACACGAAACAACAGAGTGCGATGCAATTTTAATTAGCACATAATATAATATTAACAGAGACCACAGAAGCTTCCATTTATGTGGCCGAGATACATATTCACTCCATCTCCTCTTTGCCCCACATGTCAATGTCGCGACTGCCAATGGTTTTCATTTTTTTTTCATCTACTATAAGGCAGAATAACAGTATAAAATCATAAAATAGTAAAAACACAGTAAAAAAAAAACAAAACAAAAAAACAAGAAGCTTTTTGTAGCGCAGCATACGTAGTCAAGAAACGGGAGAAATTACAAGTATAGGCGACAAACAAACAGATAAAACTAGACCGGATTGAAAACGAACACAACATTAGGATCGTAAACATGTAAAAACAATTCGCGAAGGGTCACAAAGAAACAGAAAAAAGTAATACCTGAGCAGAAGACAACCAGCATAAAATACCAGTAACTCGGTGCTCATAGCGTTCTTCTTGGCCCCATGGGAGGGAATGAAACCCTTCCTTAGAGGAACACGGCGCGAGGTATTCAAATGCGAGGAAGATAACAAACTGAGCGGTAAAACGCCCGGAGGGCGTGAAGGTGGAAGTGACGGCAAGGCTTTAGTGTGAAAGGCATCAGAATCAGCTAATAGGATAGGCTCAAGAAACCAAAAGTATTTAGAGTGACTGACGTAGCACCCACAGGTCTTGGCTTCCCGGCATAAATTTCACGCAAGGTTATACAGAAGAGAAAAAAAAAATGCATAGAGCTAAGCTTAGCGCATCAGAATGAGCGAGCAGGATATTCGTTTGTCGCCGAAATTTGCGGAGCAGCAGACAGTTGCGGAAAAAAAAACTGGAGCTACGAGTTCAAATTTTCGCCTGAATTTGTGAGCGTCTGCGAAGTATCACTTTAGCACTGAGTTGCTCACGAATAAAAGTTGATAAAGATGGCGATGCACTACGCGAGAAGGTGGCTACCCGTGCAATGAGAGGCTGCGTCAACGTATTAGTTGCCTAATTCAGAGGCCAGGGAAGCCCACAAGCGAGCGTCGTGTGGCCTCGAATTATGTTCGGGCCGTTATGTTTTCTTTTGCTGTTGTCATGTGTGTCATTAACTATGCATCCATAAGTTGGGGCTTGAAGTTACACTGTGTCGACGGCTCAGTGACTTCAGTGCCCCATGAGTTCAATCAGACATCCGCCGGCGCAAAATCTTTTTTCTTTTTTTACAGCGCATGCGCGAAAATAGAAGAGTATTTGTGCAAAAGAAGAGCGCAAAAAATTTCGAGGACGTTTAAACTTCGCCTTATGACAAAGTTCGTAGATAGAGACAGTTGGAAAACTGCACTGGCGCCAACGCGCGGAGTGGGCCCTAACAATAGGCAGTCAATCTCAAAGCGAATGCAGCGCCCTTCCCCCTCCACTGCGGTGGATGTGTAAGGTGGCTTTCAGCAACGGAACAGAAATTAAAGCTGCGTTCGCGTTTTTAAACACACTTTTGTAAGCATATGAAAGCCACAGTGTTTACCGACGCGTCAAGCGTGTCATCTTGTGACTGCTTGTTTGAAATAATTTCAAACTTTTTGGACGTTTCCGGATGTTGTGGTGTTCTTTTTTATACAGTTAAGCTATATAGTTACTTTGAGGCGGCATGTGAAGATAACAAGTGAAATTGAAAACCTACCAGGAGGCAAACGGCGCGCCACGTTTGGCACATCGAAGAATGTTGTCTCCAGCAGCTGTATGAAGAAAACAGTTGCTTCCTAATTGTATAATGTCAAGACTACAATCTACTTAATTGTTAAGACTAGAATATAAAGTTCTTTTGGGTGTTCTTTATTTCATCAGCATATTACAGAGACTGGAATAAGGTATCTTGCAGCAGACGGGAGGAAACTTATACCCCCAAACATTTCACTCGCATACCTTCATTTAATTTTTAGAGTTTGAAGCAACTATTAAATTTAGCGGCAGATGTCACCACCATGCATTAAAAAATGATCAAATAATTTTTTGTCAGCTGTGCCACAAAAAATAAACAAGCATGTGGAACTCGTTAAAGTCAACCTCCAATCGAGAGAATATTCTTTGCATAGATCCACGCAGCATGCGCGTGGGCCTGTAATCGGAGCCAGGAATGTTTGCTTTGTCTCGCTGTCACTGAGCGTGTAGGTAGGCGAGCGAGGCGACTCACTTACTCGCGTTGGAAAAAATGTCGAAAAAACGCGGCTCTTCAAACAAAACGTCCTCTCAGGCACCGTTCCCTGGCACGCGATGTTCTCAGAAGTGCAGCGGGCGTGCTTTGATCGACACGCCGAAAGATCCCCACAAAGGACTGCGCAGGCAGAGTCAACAGCAGCACCGAACTCAGGTGCTACGGCTGGTGAAGAAACTGCGCAGCCGCGGCAAAGCTGGCTCACAAACACACGTTCACCGAGGGGGTTCACAGAGACGGGCAGAAACATACAAATGCACACTCAGGCACGCGCACACGCGCACATGTACCACCGAGACCCAGAGCACAAGCTCACTGCCGAACTTTAGCTGGGCCACTGCATTGCCGTAGGACGGGCCAGGAAATCCCCGAGCTCGGTCCTCACTTCTCTGAATATTTGATGGCAGGCCCGGCGGCCTCACTTAGCTCTGTGCGGCCTTCAGAAGCGGCGGGACACTGAGCAGCAGCGTTTCGAGAACCGCTGCTTATGGATTCTATTGTGACCCACCGCGCGGACCAGTCCCTCCCTCGCCACCGGTTTCCCGGGCAGGCCCTAGGTAGACGCCGGCTGTCGCCCTGTTCCGGACCTTCGTCCCGTGGGGAAGGGGGTCACGAGCGCCCCCTTTCCGTGCAGATACGCCCCCCCCCCCTCCTTCATTTCTCCTCTACCCGCCGCTTTCCTCCGGCCAGAGTTCGTCGCGTTGGAGGTAGGCCGCAAAGAGGGGAAACCGCGGTTCTCGGCATCAACCATTGTTTCCATGGCAACGCTCGATCAGCCTCCCAGCGTTCTCCGTCCTAGAAGAAGGATACGCTGGGAAACGGATGCGGAGGCGAGTGGGGTTCAATGCCGTAGCAATCTCGTCCGCATGTTGACTAAGCTCTTCTTCAAATGTGCATGCCACTCAGTGTATGAGCACCACTAACCCTGCGCGGGGAAAGACAGCCTGCTTTGCCTAGCCGCAGCTCCGGCATCGAGAGTGCGTGGCCTGCTTTGTGCCTCCAGAAATGCATGTACCGAAGCAAGCGTGCACGCGTGCCTTCGGCATGCCGCGCGGCCTCCCCCTCTGCCCTTTTTCTCTCGCTCTTTCATTCGCTACACTTCGCCTCATCGCTCGATCAGGGATGGCCTGGCCATAATGTATTTGGACAACTCTGTCGTTGCGCGATCGAGTGCCGGCGGCTCCCTCTCATGAGAGCCTTGATACACGCTGTGAACGCGTGGCGCATTGCACGCGAGTCAGTGCCACCGCCAACAGCAACGCCGAATCTCAGACTATGCTCCACCATTGCCAGCGGTGTAGCAGTGCCTCTCAGGCGCTGGGATGATACCTTCGTGACCTATAAGGCAGGTTCTGTGCGGCGACGTTCTCCCGCTGATAAGAGCGATGGCGGCCGCTACGTCACTGTTCTCGGGGTGCGAATGAACGGTCGCGCAGTGGCGAACTGAGGGGTCGGGTTTTTGGTGTTCTTTTAGCTCGTAGTGTTTGATAAACCTGCCTTCAATATCTACGCCCTCGTCTGACAGGCCGGCGGTGGAATGTCCTTGATGAATGAGTTAGTATAGTCCTTGGCCTATGCTGGCATTAAGCGCTCCGAGGAAAGTGCACTATCGGTGGAAAGTTGCTGAATCGATAGATTGAGATTTAGAACGACGTAATTCTACTATTTTCCCGCTTTATTCTCTAAAACAAAACTGAAGAACTAAAGTCCGTTCTTTTTAGTTTTTAGGATCACGCAAAGACTGCTCTTGAGTACTTTAGTTTTATGCAGGCTCTATACACATCATGCAGATACATCTGTGCACAAGATTTTATATTCATAGAGGAAACCTTTTCCGTGTAGGGATGCCTTAGCGTAAGTATAAGTGCGGCTCACCTCTATGCGCACTACACCGGGGGCTTCCATTGCTTTTCTAATGCGTTAGCTAACGGCAGAAAAATAACAAAGCAACTAAAAAACTCGTTTGTCTCTAACACATGATCACTAACAATAAAAAGGTGGCTCAAGACTATGCTTCCTATACTGCATATAACTCCGTACGGCAGGCTACCGGGTCAAAATGAGACTGGCCAGTAGGTGTTTAGCTTATTTTATTTTTTAGCATTAATGGACTGCGACAGACGCTGACTCCATCTCTGTTCGACTGATTGCAAATTTTTGCTTCAGCATTCATCAAATTATAAATATGTAAAACAGGCAACAAATAGCGCTCAATGAACTCACCGCAATGGAAAAGGAATAAAAAAAAGGCGACATATGGAGGAGGTGCGATCAAATAAATTAGATAAATTTCGTAATGGCAAAAGGAGACGGTGTCCTTTTAATGCTAGTGGAGCGGGAATTTAAGACGGCACACAGTACAAGGCTTCGTAATGATCTTGACACGGGGACTCTCTTTCTCGCGAGTCGATATATAGACTCGATATATCGAGAAATCCTGTGCACCAAGGAGCAAATCAAAAGCAAAAGGGGTTATGTAAGGATCATTCGGTCGATGGAATGATTGTAAAAAGTTTGGCTGAAAGTAAGAAGATCCGACTTTGAAGGAAGTTTCAAACGAAAATATAGGGCGAAAGATTGGCGAAGTAGAGAATAAAAGAATATCTTGCTAGGGAATTCTTAGGGGTAAATGAGCGGTTTCTCAACGTTATGCCATTTCGAAGTGGCAGCTGGGCGTGCGGTTCAGATAGAGATAAAACAAAATAGACAGCACCTCCTGATCTTGTTGCGGGGCTCCCGAAACGAGAAAGCAAACTGAGAATGGCAACTGAAACGTTAAGAAAGAAACGACTTCCTCATTTCCCGAGCGCTCGTTCATTCTTCGCAAGCGTTTTGTTAACGAAGAGGCAGATAAAAATTAAGAAGGCAGGAGTGTAGCAGGGTCAGAAAGTAAATAAAAAAATATTTGCAGAGTGAGTCCCAAACCACCTCATTTTCTCAAAATAAAAATGAAGACTCCATGGTCTTATAGAAATGGGTCGCTCTTTGTTCTTTAGATCTTAATATTTTCCCCTAAATACCCTTCATTGTTTCAATAAGCTTGTTTACAACTTCACTTACTCCAATAACTAAATAAAATTAATTAAGAGAAGCAATAAGTCATCGAACTTTAAAAATTGCATGTTACTATCTAATCAGATAGAGATAGGGCTACTATATTGCATTGTATTATAATATGCACAAGAGAGACGGTAATATACACAAGGAGAGGGAGACTTGCTCTCTTAATTAAAATATATTGCATTGTATTATAATATGCACAAGAGAGACGGTAATATACACCAGGAGAGGGAGACTTGCTCTCTTAATTAAAATACGTCGTTGCAGATGTCAGCAACGAGAGAAGATTACGGAAAATTTCTGGTACCAATGATTAAGAAGCAAACACTTCAAACTCATTTTTCCTTTCATTCGAACTTCTTATCCCTATTACGCGCTAAAAATGATCAATGATGGCCAACTTTTACAAATAGCAAGTTTACCAAAAATGCCTACCGGGATGAAGCCCAAGGTCGTGGTTTCTATCCGAGCTGCAGCAGCAGTGTAGGAGAAATTAAAACACTTATGTTCTTTGGATGATCAGTGCTTGTTCCATGAATGTTGCGTTCAATGACAACATGTGATCTAAATTAATACTAAGCTCTTCAATACGGCGTCCATCATAGTTCAAAAATCTATCCAGAACGTCAAACCTTAGAATTTGTATTTTTTTCTTTACCGAACGAAAATGAGGGACCGAAGTTCTCTATTTACGCAGCGCCTGTAAAGGTGCCGTTCTATTGGAAATGTGTCGGCGCTGCGACGAGACAGCAATGATTGCCTGGGAAGAGCATCAGGCTAATGCCAAGGTATTTCTGAAAAAAACAAAAAAACATTGTTGATCAAGTAAAGGGATCCACCCCCTGTCTCTTGGGTCAAGACTCAGACACGCCACACTTAGACCAGCAACGAACCCTGCCGCATATTTTAAGGTGAACTTAAGTGCCACCTAAATTTAGGGCATAGATTTCTCTTGCTTATGAAGAGGATGAAAATTAGAGTTTCTGGTTCGTTTGCTCCAGCGAAATTGATGACAGAGGAACATTTGAAGAATAAGCAGTGCCTGTGCACACACAAGATAATTATATAGATGTTGTAAATATGAATTTTTTAATAAACAGATAACGTTTGATTATAATTCACCGCAGGATCATGAGGGCAAGCCTGAATACGCAATAAGGCCTTCTGTATTTGTATAAAAGATACGCCTCACTGCAAGTAGATGGAAGAGAGAGAGAGAAAGAGAGCATTCGAAAGTTCGCAGACACTAATGCAATAAGCGTGACAAAATCAAAATCCGGGAGAGTGGCCCTTGACACGAATGAGAAGAGGCATCGGTACAGTCAGGTAATGCGCTTGATGAAGGTTCGACAGGAAGACATTGGTTCCTTGGTCAAAAGACAGGGGTAAAGAGAAAAAAAACAAGAAAAGTATGTTGGCACAGCAAATAAGAGGGACGTAAATAAATGAGAAAACGAAAAAGTGAGGGCCCAGGCGAAGCGTAATGAGCACGCGATTATCTGGACAGGCCGCCAGCACGCGTATCGCTAATGACACGCCGACCGGCCGAACACCGTGCTTAACTGCTTCATTTAACCCTCCGGCCCTTCGCTCACAAGTGCTGATGATGGTTCGGCCGCCAGCATTGCAAGGAGCACGCGGATGCGCCGACAACGACGAACGATGAGCAGAAGGAGAACGAGCCGGCGAAAAGCGCGAAGATGGCAGCGCCCGCTTCACATATCCCACTCTGATAAAAAAGAGGTGGGGGGAAACAGGCTGTCTGAGATAAGACAGCTAATGGCGACCTCTGATGCCACCATCTTGGCACTCGGCCTAAGCTAGGTGTCGACCATGGCCCCCTCCTGGACTGCTGTCACGGTGCTCCCCTCCGACCACGGGGCGACGACATGACCGTGTGCCAAATCCGGCCTTCAGGTAGCGTTGTGAGCGATTGTGCTACACATGACTGCAAAAGCACTCACATGTTGGCGACACCTAGCGGTAACGACGGTGGCTGGGCGGGTTTGTGGATATAATCGGCGCGACGCTTATATTTTGACGCCAGCCGTGCAACCAACGCTTTCAAACGCTTCTAAAGTCATGATCATTGGGTTCGTTCCGGCAGCGCGTCAGTAGTCAAGAGCAACGCAGCACTCTTGAGTTGTGGTTTACAAAACGCCGCATTAGCATACGCTCCTGTCCGAGTCTCTTACGAGGCCTCACCAAACGGTCTCGTTACGTTAGCGCAAGCAGCGAGTTCTGACACCTTTCTGGTCAGGCTTCATGCTATTGACAGGGGCTCTTGTGGGATTCATGTGAGGTAACGCCTTTCGCGCGCAAAATTTCTTCAGTGAACTAAATCTTGCCGAAATTTGGCGGTTATGTGAAGGGTATCACAATCTGCATTCCTCTGGTGCGTTGCCGAGCATGTAGTTGTTGGTCGCCCGCCGGTGCCTAGGGAAATCTTTAAGGTGGTACGGTGATCCTCGGAAACATGGAAGAGGTAAAACTGATTACAAATTAAAACATGCAAGTCACTTCATGCGTTCGGCCCATTGCCGGGTCACGGGCTTCGATGACCTAACGTCGTTCTGCTGGTTGAAATCATATGCCTGCACGTTGCTGTCGAAGAATGTGTGGTTGTTTTGGGTAAGTTGCCGTGGAGGCTTTTTTTTTTTTTCTTTTTTTTTTTGCCAATGAAGGTAGCGCAAACAAACAAAAACAAACCTAATAGGTTTGAGGTGGAAAGAAGGCTTAGCACTCAAACTCAGTCGGAAATGCCAAGTACTAAATCCGGGCTCTAAACTACATACGACAAGTTTATTTACGGCCGGTATATTTTTTTATGTCCAGATCTTTATAGGCGTAATTTCATGTTCACATTAGATCTTATGTGTGATACTAGAAGCGTTTCCTTTGTTAATTTTTGCCTGATGCATGTCTGGGCTCTGGTTAATCAAGGTAGTTACATAAAAAAGACATATCGCAGTCATATAGACTGTAATTAGAATGTCTCAAAGAGCAAAAACAATTGACCGTGAGCTCTACTCCTCTTTTGTAGCAATTCTAGAGAGCATCTTCTATTCATTTTCTGTAATATTGTAAATATTTGTAAAGAAATAGAAACGCCATTGTGATCGGAAAGTAAAAACACATGTACCTTCGGAAGGTCTTTTTTTTTTTTCATTGTTTTTCTACAAAATAGTCTCACAGCTATTAAAGAACAAAAAGACGAAGTCGTTCTTGATTCGAAAAGTCATAATTCATTTTTTTCTGCAATACCTGGAACACCTTTCGGCCTTTCTGCTCATTGCACAAGTCAAAATTTTACACCTAATAAAAAAAGTACGCAGTTTAACGATAGCGAGTGGATGAAATCCAATATTACATCTATTAATTTGCTTAAAACATGCTTACTTACGTGAATATTACCATTATTCCTCAAGGTACTTGTCTCGTTGAGGTAATAGGCATTTAACTGGTGCCTCATAGAATTCCAATTGTAAAAGTATTTCATTCGAAATTAAGCTACTATACCTAGTTTTGCCAACCGTTGCAGAACTTTCCTGTAACTTTCATTCATTACCAGAGCAAAATATTGAACCATGTAAAACAAAAAAGGGGCAGGATGAGTTATCTACAAACTTAACTTGGAGGCAAACTCAGCGCAATACGGTACCACTTCGCCTTTGTTTTCCTCACACAGAAAGCGTACATAAGCGAGTTGCAGATGCCCCGTTGAAAAGAAAAACACCATGACAAAAACAAAATTTTTCTCTGGGGGCATAAAAGTTTTCTGTCCTGCTTGGGAAGCCTTGTAAGTAATGCAGTCGTAAACTAGCTGACGCCTTTTCATATCGGTTTGCTTTCAGCCTGACATGATGAACTGCAGGATCAATTGAAGTCAGCGAAGATTGGCGAATGTCGGCGTCCGTAATTTATGAAGCTGTCCGTGCAGAAGCAATTTATCATTTCCTGAACACGGTGACTAATAACGTAAAAAGAAAGCTGAGCAGGAAACAAACAGCGTTCATTGCCTCTCTTTTAGATCTGAGTTCGAGCCGGGCCACCGCGCATTGAAAAAAATAAAAAGTATTTCGCTATTGAGCTGTACAGCCCCGCTGTCAACGTTTTGAAATGGCGCAGCCTCGCTGTCAAAGTAAATGCGCTTGTCAGTGAAGATGTAATCAATGCCTGTTAGATAAAGTAAGATACATTAATTGCTTCATTTGAGCCTTACCTTGATCTTTATATAACGATCTATTACATGTTATTTATGTACGCTGCAAATTGCGCGCACAAAAAAAAAAAAAAAAAACACAATTCGTTTTCTACCAGCAGAGAACCGCAGGGTTTAACATGGCGGTGAAGAATGACACGTGACAGTATTCAATCTAACGAAGAGTTAGTTTTACAGCCTTCTGCATGAATGACAGGTTGAGGAAGCCTGTCAGAAGAGAAAATTGTTCTGTGCACGATGTTCACCACAGCTTTATAGCCCTTTCTTTTTTCTCTTAATCTTAGTGGAAGAAGCTTTTCTTTGACGTCACCAGTGAATTAATTTTAAAAAATTGTAGAAGAATTCGCAGTTTCAGTATTACTGTGATGGGTAGGGTAGCGTTTCGATTCAGTGAACGGCTGGGAGTAGCAATTATGATAAACCATTCGTTGATTTGAAAGCTACAGCGAGCAAGTCTTGGAAGCTCACAAGCAAAGGTAGACCTGAAAACACGAGAAGTTATCCCACTATCATACCTGTTACTAGCCATAGCTCTTGGTATTTTTCTATGGAGCTCGCCAGTTTATATAAGCAAGGCTACCAGCGCAGAACATTGAAAGGCGCTCTGCTGTCTAAGTCAAAAACTACCCTCTGTTCAAGACAAAGCTGAAAAGTGAGAAGTCATGGAGCCTTTTCTAAAAAGGACCTTCTCAAGTTGCCATTTTAAAATGGCTTCAGCCACACGTGCCGTCAGAACTGTATACATGCCGCCTTTGCGCCCGATCCTCCCACATCGGCCCTTCCCCCACTTTACCTTCGACTCCGCCCTTTGTTCTAAGCTAAGTCTACGCTTTCTGAGGCAAAGCTGCTGCTTTTCGCTCGACGCCTTTCTGATCTCTACTTTCAGTCGATCGCACGCGGCGCCCGAAACTCGAGCCCCTCAGAAAGGAGCAAATTTCCCGCTCAGAAGGCGTCTATGCGCTCACTACTGTCTCCTCGCCCCGGGCGCCGGAGAGGTTACGGCGAGACGCACAAAGCAGCCTGACGGGACCAACAGAGGGGACCGGAGGCTGCGTTTCGATTTTCTGGAATTCGATTTCACCTCTTCGCATCGACCCGACTGACGCGCTCTCGCCTGCCGTGCTTAGTGACCGCTCGGCCAGTATTTTATACTCTGTCCCGCTTTTCCTATTTGTCTCAGTATTGTTCCTTTTTTTCCCATCCTTCGCTCGTTCCTCCGCTCGTTCCTCCGCTCTTTTCTTCCTCCTTCAGCCCTGAGCGGTAGGCAGCGAAACAAGTTGCGTCCGGCACAATGCGCTTCTGAAGAGGACGACGAAGATAACTCCGGACGGGCAAAAGAGGCGAAAAGTTTCTGCACGAACGCGAGAACAACGGCAACACCAATAAGCGAACGGACAAGCGACGACGAAGCGTCTTCGCACAGACAGATGGACCTTGAGTACTGGCTGGTTGTGCAGTGTGTATTACAGAAGTGAGACACGCGCCCCGTTCGGAATATGTTTGGACCCTCCTCCTCCCTTGTGCATCCCTTTCTGTTGCTTTCAAATCGCCATTCTGTCGCATGCGCTCTCAGGCGCTGTTCCTTACTGCGCGTCTCCCCCCCCCCCCCCCCCCCCCCCTTTTGTTCCCGGTCTAAGTGCTATTCTTGAGAGAAGGGACATATAGAGAAATGCATATGCAATGTAAGTACGAAAGCAATAAGGTTTCAATCGTACCCAGCCCCTTTGCGCATCGCCCGGTCCGACGCCGACCTTCCAAGGCCGGTTTTATTGAAAAAATTCCGGTCGTGTTTCCCCTTTCCCCCTTCCTCGCATCCACTTGGAGCTTTATAGGCAGCGCGCCTGCACTGGCTTACCAGAGCTCGTGTTTCACGATCCCCGGAATGCGGCGTGGCTTCTTGCCGGTTTAAAGGAGGGAGAATGTGCGAACCGCCTGAAAAGCGGTGCGTACTAACGGAACGTAGGATCGCCACCGTTCCCTTCGCAGCTTGAGGCAACGGGAAGAGCATCTGTCCTGGCTCGGGCTCGTTACAGAATGAAAAACAGGCACGAGTTCCACAACGAATGGCGGTGTCGTCGCAGAATGGTTCCGAGCACCAACGGTTGGCACCGTTTGTCGTTTAACACAAGTGAAGCAAGCTCCGAGCGGTCTTGCCTCAATGTTAGACCATCATCTTGCTGTTTGGCAACGGAGGAAGATACCACGCGCACAAGGAAGAATGAATAGGCAAAAAATGTGTGTCGGACTGCGAGATAACATCGTAAAGCGACTAGGAACAGTCGCTGAGCGTCGCACTGAAATGATACCTTCTATTTCTTTGAGCAATCATCATTGTCTAAGGAACGCCGCGGCTCGCAAATAAAGGGCTTAAAGGGCTTCTAGCTGTAATTTTTACGAAATCTAGAGGGAAACAAAATACAGACTGTGGTGGCTGCCTCATAGCTTCGTCAGTTCTTTTTTGTCCTTGCGATAGGATTCTTGAATTCTATGGCACTGTGTCCAAGAAACGAAAGGCAGGTCTCAAAAGAACACATCACAAGAAGAGCCTGAGAAACAGAGCCTAAGGGCACGTTAGATTAAATGCGTTAATAAGTTCGACGTTTCCGGAATTCACATTTTATTTCTTAATGTTGGCGGGGCATGTGTATTTCTGGAACTTATGAATGTTATTTTTGTTGGTACGTAATGCCGTAGACAAAAAGTTAAAAAGAACAACAGGAACAATTCCAGTTCGCCTTCTCTAGTTATCAGATGTGTAAATACATCTCGGTGTATTTTCATGCAACAATACCAGCAGTGTATTATGTCGAAATATCTAATAGTTCTCAACAACAGAAATAAACTGAGCCATTAACTACACGGCAAGTGTCCTGAACGATGGTTGCACACATAACGGGGTTAGTGACGCTATTTGCTTGTTCGCTTGTATGTTTTATAACGCTTTCTTGCCTTTATAATAGTAGTACCCCATTGTTGTCATGGTTTATAATTACACCATCACCTAATTACAGTTGTCTGAGTGAACAGTAAATACTTTGTATTCCAATACTAGTGGCTCTGACACACAAGATAAGCATAAATATATATTTGCCTCCTTTTTTAACAGCATTCAAAAGCTTAAGTTGCATTACTGAAATGCGCTTATCTCGATAGACAGTTGTGTAAACGTTCTTCATACACTTTACAAAACAGTAATATAGGCCAATGTATATCAAGAATCTGGGATCTTTCCAAGCAAGAGTGTTTTATGTCGTTAACATTACGTTAACAATATATCCACTGTTCCCGAAAGAGCCGATCATTCTGAATTGCTTATGTCTGTTCCTAATCTAGAAGGCTGTGCAGAGGTCTTTAGCATAAAAAAGGGGTTCCCTCGAAATGAACGTATTTTATCCACGTAAGATGAAAATACTATCGTTTATTAGAAACCACGTTACTCATGATTTTTTGTTACTCTGTATGCAATGATAGACTAAAAAAAACGAAGACAATTTTGTGTGTAGGTGTTCACACGGACTCGTATTATTATTATTATTATTATTATTATTATTATTATTATTATTATTATTATTATTATTATTATTATTATTATTATTATTATTATTATTATTATTATTATTATTATTATTATTATTATTATTATTATTATTATTACACAGAACTATATTATTATTTCTGCTTCTCCAAAATATTGCTTCATTGTAAGGACGAGTTGCGGATTCATAATCCCCATTGTAAGATGCGTTTTTTTGTTTGACTTATGTGCTTTGAACTTGAATTTGAATTTGTTATTTGGGACTACATTGGCACTGTTTTATACGTAAGAAAGAAAAATGTCCAGCATCCTTTCGCAAGCGTGTACTGTAAAGATGCCTCAGCCAGGGTATTTGAAACAAGAATACAGGAATGCTTAAAAAGTCTAGCGTCGAAGATACATCAGCTGGGATAGAGGCAGGAGATTTCAAATTATTTTACAAATGCATACACGCCCTTACATATTGCACTCACATCTTGGAATAGATATGTATCAATGCATCATACAAAATAGTGCTTTTCTACCATAATGTTTTCTCCGTCAAAACACTTTATGGGCTAATCCGAACAAACTAGCACACATGTTGTTAAACAATTTAGATGGCGGCAATGCTGGTAGTATAATTGACATTATTGTACGCGCTTTACCTGGAATAAAGTTTTCTTGGTCGCTTTAAGAAGAACGTTAAAATGGGTGCCTCAGCCGAGGCGCTTGCATTCACGTTCTCTTCGTAGTCTAAATAATAGTATATTGTGTTGTGTACTATAACCAAGGTATTTTCTGTTCATGGGCACGGTAAAAAGAAATATCGTCACTCGCAAGAGAGATCTTTGCGCCTTTACCTGTGCTCCGGGCTAGGATAAAGACATATTTGATGTAAGCACTATTATCAAATAGGTTGTTATAGTTTCTTCCTAGGGCTAAATCAGGGAATTATAAAGAAAACACTTGATGTTTCATACTGCTACTGCTTGCATTAAATGTACCCTTTATCTTTCACGTATATATGTTCTAACGTTGGTAGGAATAGACGCTCCAGATGGTTTAAGTTTAAAGACGCACTGACTGGTTATTGAAGGGCACTTTAGGAAATTTTCCCCATTTTGGCCAGATGGAGCTACAGGTTTTCAGTTAATTAAATGATATCACGCCGTTGTTCCAATCTTCTGATTCCTTACCCCCCATTCCTTCCCCCCCATTCCTTCCCCCCAACATTTTCCCGCCATGGCAGGCCAGTAGTAAGGGCGCTTCAGTTTTGCCAGGCGACCCAGGTTAGAAATAGGCCCCGACTGCCGCATTTTGACGGAGGTGAAAGAGATGCGGTCCCCGATGTCATGTCCCTGCATGTTAAAAAATTCTAGATGGTCAAAAATCTTCCAGCCTCTACAACGGCGTTCGTCATAGCCTCAGTCCATTTTCAACGTTAAACTCATAAACCTAACTAATCAACCTCAAATAGACAGGGATTACTAAAACTCATGAGGAAACAGGAAATCCAAATTAAGATATTAGCTGCCTTTAGTAGTATCTGGATGCACCTAATTCATTTGTGAAGGAAAGCAGGTCAGTTGAATTGAGATTAAAAATTCCTTATTTAATATAATTCGCCATTTTTAAGTTCACACATTAAGGACAGAGCAATGTCTGCTAACACGAAAGTCTTGCTCCTGGCAACTATCGGCTGATAAAACCCGTTGAAATGTTTCCTTTCGCATCAATTCTCAAGTCAATTTACCTCGGGAAATATACCTGCCAAACCGACGCCAAAGCGCTTTTTTTATTTTTCTTCTTTGCACAATAATTTTGGCACAATTTGTTGCTTGTGTTATCAGAGAGTCAGTTCCACCCGTCCGAACAAACGTCATCGAGCTGCTTCCGCCGCAATGCAGTGAGACGACGATTCACTAACCGCACGGTTAAACAATTACTCTCCCGCCTTTTATTCCGTGGTCTTCTAGACAAACACGCCGTTACTGGCAGTTCGACCGGCAATTGATAAAGTGCAGACACAAAGCGCTGCAAGGAGAAACGAACTGCGAACGTCGCAGAAAGGAGTACGAGACGACGGCAAAGAGGGAGGTTGGGTGGGTACCGTCGCTCGGCGTCAGGACAAACGACGGCGCAATGCTCCGGAAAGCCCCCACATCCCTGAAGAGCCCGAAGGAGCGGCTGCTGGGACGGGAAACCTCTGAGCGAAGCGAATGACGAAGGCGTATCAAAACATAACAGGAAGAACAAAGAAGGCAGCGAACAAAACAAAAAGTGCAGAAGTTCACACAGGCGCAAACTAGCAGTCTCTGTCACCCGTAACCTGATTAAGGAACCACCTACGACGAGTGGCGCCCATTTTGAAGAGTAAATTTGATTACGTCACGCCTTTCCGTGCTTATTGACGCGTGGTGAGAGTGAAGTGAAGCGAAAGGCTCAGGAAAAAGGTTCGAAACTAGTATCACCGAAGAAAGCGAAGGAAGATGTCGAGAATACCAACGCACACATGAACAAAGGGTTGTGAAAGCGTCTGAGGAGGCAACCGCGAGTGGAAGAGAGAGCAATTTAAGAAATTGTGGAATCTGTAAACTGTCTAGCAGACCATGTAGTTTTTCCAAGGAGAGTGAAATATGGCGCAACAACATGGCTGAATACTGCTGTCCTTAAATGGTGTCGGATATTTTTTTGCTAGGAGCTAAATTAGAACATGCTGTTCTGTTCACAGTGAAAGTAAAAGTTCGTGTAGCCATAATAAGGGTCTGTAATTTGAGCTTACTTGTAAGACGGGCACTTATAATACTGATCGAAGTTGCTTTCTGGAGCAACAGAAGAGCGAAGATGAGGAGGAGAAAGTAACTGTTGTACTGAAGAGGGTGAAAGAGATGGCGTTGTGCGCTCAACTCACAACATACGTGTAAGAAAAGCACAGTCAAAGGTTTCATTTCGGGTCGATTCACATTCGAAGCCCGTTATTTCTACCCGTGCCTCTGTACGGTTGTGGGGCAGACACTCGCACCACACAATGATTTATTTATTTATTTATTCATTTATTTATTTACTTATTTATTTATTTATTTATTTATTTATTTATTTATTTATTTATTTATTTTTTTATTTATTTATTTATTTATTTATTTATTTATTTATTTATTTATTTATTTATTTATTTATTTATTTACCAAATACTGCAGGCCCTAACTGGGCCCTAGCAGGAGGGGCGAAAAGAATACAATGCCATAAAATATGAATTCATCAAAAGTAACACACTAAACACAAGTGACACGCAAATTACGATAAGACATGTTCAACACTAACAAGAAAATATACACCAATATGAAACACGACTATGGTTAAAACGCCAGCAATTTATCAATAGATTCAATGGACATTGTTACATCAGAAGGCAGCTTGTTCCATTCTTCAACAGTACGAGGGAAAAAAGAATACTTAAATGCATTGATTTTGGCTTGATACGGAGTTACAGACTGTGCATGATGATGTCTTGTTGGACGTGTTGTAAGGGGCGTAAGGTAAGGTTCAGGGCTCATAGAAAGTTTGTTGTTTTTTAGCAAAAATAGATACTTTAGTCTCTGGTTTTTTCGTATTTGCAATTGTGGGATGGAGTTCCCATTCATTAAAATGGAGGGAGAGTCAGATGTGCGGTGCTTTGAAAACATGAAGCGTACGGCTTTCCGCTGGATAGCCTCCAATGCCACAATATTCTTCTTAGTGTGAGGATCCCAGACTGTACACGCATACTTTAGTTTGGGTCTAATGAGGCTGTAGTATGCTAACTGCTTTACCTTGGAAGGGACATTTTTAATTTTGTGGCGACGAAGGCCGAGTTTTCTGCAGGAGGATGAGCATGTATTGGCAATATGACTGTTCCAACTTAGATTGTTAGTTATGGTAACACCAAGGTATTTATTTTCTGTAACTTCTACAAAAGGATGCGATGGGAGGGTGTATGAAAATGAATGTACTAGTTTTTTGTTGGTTATTTTCATAAAAACAGATTTTGCGGCATTAAGCTGCAAAAGCTTTAAAAGTGCACTTAACATTAGCTTGGAAAATCAATGTGCTCATGGGCTGAAATTTTCCTATTCGTTCCCAGTTGTCTGCAGAGAGGACAAAAGTATCGCGGAAGAGCGTGTAAGATCGCCCGGATCAGAAAGCAAACAGACGCTCTCTATTTTTATAGCGGTTAGATCTACATTTCATTGGCTTGTGAGTAGGTACACATTTGAAAGTGTCTTTTTGGTAGAAAAGTCCCCCTTGAGCAGCTCAGAAAACTGCGTCTCATATAGGGGCAGTGTCAGTACGCCTAACGTACGAATATTTATCGCTTTTGTTGTATTTAATTTCCAAGAGCGTCTCACAATATCTCGGAATCCGAAGTGGAGGGTGCCTCATAATGTTCTGAACGTTAGCCCGTGCACATCTAAAAATGTGGTAAAGGGTTACAGAGGTGTTGCTCTTTAAAATGCACTGAGGTCATATTAAAATTTCTTTTACGATATATCGATATAGTATATAATGCCGGAGGCTAAGCTCAACCGCTATGGACACTATGACGGTGACCACGGATCGAACCAGTCTCTGTGCAAGATATATTACAATTTCTCTGAAAATAATGCGTTTTTTTTTTCTGCCTCTGAAACGTCAGCATAACTAGACTAAGACATGCAAACAATTTTGGACACAAAACAAAATATTGAATGAAGCCAGTCTTTACAACCCCTTTAAATGAAAACAAGCAGCAGGAAGCATTGCGACTCTCGTGTTTGAAGCATCGCTGACTTTCCTGCTAGCCTACATTTTGTCTTCTTCCGAGGAGCGAACCGAGCCGTGAAAATTGCGACGCTATGAAAATGTGCTGGCGTCTTGGAAAATAAAATAGGGGAATAAAAATGGGAACCACGACAGAGAAGAAAACAATATGCCCTGCAACCTCGGCGCAAATATTTTTATTCCTACCCAGCAGATGCGTTGGCTCAGGGCTATCACGAATACCAAGCAAATACAGGGAAACAAAGCATTAAATATATTACGCATGGTTTTTGTTTTCGCTATCAAAGCAGGAATTTTATTCGAAAGGTGGTAGGGGTCATGCATAAAAGCGGATACTTTTTGTTGATATGTAATATACGTATTCAAGGAATTAGCTCACGGATAGTTCATATGTACTTGCAGACAATTGGCATTACCCAAAAGTGGTCTACGCGGATGGAAGAGGCATCACAGTTAAGAAGAAAGGCATGGTGGGAGCTAAGGAAATCGGCTCGCTCCATATGCAGCATTTCCTGGCAGACGCGCCACCTAGAGAGAAGGAAATTGACTGTGGCGACGCGTGCTTAGAGTGATGGACTCGAGATGACGTTGGACCAAGCTCCTGTATTTGGGCTGAGCTTCGGATGGCATTCGAAATCCAAATCCAAACTCACTTTATTTCAAACCTATAAGTTGGGGATCCCCGGGGAAAAAAGCTGTCACTGACAGCTTCACTGGGCCTTGGCTGCCTACAGGCAGCATTGTCCGCTTAGTCTGCATTGCCAACAGTGACGGCAGTGTACTATTGTGCTCTTGTGATGGTTTGAAAAGGGGAGGGGTGGAATTACGAACTTGAACATCTGCGTACTGTTCTGTTCAAGCTGAGTGTTCATCTCTTTGGCACATATGATAAGTCGTCGTGTCAAGTCTCCCTCATTCATATAAAGAATTGCTAGTGACGGCTATGCGTCTCTCGCCTAGGGTACTAAATAGAAATGTTGTGGGCATTCTCCTGCGCCTTGCATTAACCCCACATCGACCTATACGATTGTTATTATGGCGGCCTATAAGGCAGCCATAAAAGTAATGAGAAAATCATGTCACTGCTGTGTAATGTCCCACCAATTCTTCCTCGTAACTCCTCCCAGTGTTGTGACGACCTCCCAAAGCACGTGCTCAGGTATCATTTTCCTTTTCAGCGCCAGTGGTCGCAATTCTTCCGTTATCACTATAGACTACTGCCAGAGGTGTTGTAGTTAAAAGGCGAGAATATCTGTAAAAGAAAAAAATGCTTTTTAACTATACGTGCATACATACGCATATCAATTTGTTTATTTTCATGTATCATAAAACTAGAGGAGAAAAAAAAACACCTCCTCAGCTGTGCTTATAATTCTCGTTACCGGCAATTGTAATTGTCCCTTGAGATTTGTCGCCATGGTTCGTTTCATTGAAATATTCATTCCTACTGTTTTTTTACGTTACCACGGTAGTGACTTGTCTTGTTTATTTTAACGTTTACTTCTGTAGTTCTCGAAATGGTAACGAGTTCAAAGCAAATGGTACCAGACGACTGAGGCGAGGCACTAATCACTATGTAGAAATAAACAATACAGATGTCGTTCGGTAGTCTGAAATGCCCGCTGTTGTTATCTGTTCTTTTTTCCCTTTTTTCGCTTTTCAATTCAACCCTCCCCCCCCCCCCCCAACCCCCCCATCGGCACACACACCAAATTTAGAGTGGAAGACAAAACCGGATGAGCACAAATTCCTACTCATCCAAAACCACTACTCCTCGTTCAAGTTCCCCTTTTTACTTCGTCTAGAACATAATCTTCAAGAAGGGACACTAGGCTCTATGAAAGCAGGAAGACTTAATGTAGGGCAATCACCATTTAGATCATAATGATTAGGCGCCTTCATTCTCGTCTGTTACTTAGCCAACGTAGCTTGATTTGCTATTTCTCTAAACCCACACAAGTGAGCGCCAGCCTGTGCACATCACAGAGTAAGGCTGTGGAAATTGTTTTACCGCTCCCAGAAGAGATTGCATCATTTAAGCAAGAAAATTCTCCAAAGAACTAAACAAACTTTCTGCTCAGTTGAGTAAGGACAAACTCAAAGAAGCGGCTGCGAAATCTGAGAATATTGTGCCCGGGCTAGGACCGCGCATTTACTTGTCTCCTTAGTTTGAGACAGTTCTCTGAGGCCAATTGGTCACGCGCGTTTGCGAAATGCACGGTTGGTTTTGCTGCATTTGAGAATGAAAGTTCTGGCTTTACTTCGCTTCTCAGGCAACCTACAATATTAGATCTGCAGCTTGTTCGCTGAAACGGGCGATGATGCAACGTATTCGAGCCTTCAAGAACAAACACGCGCGCCGAGACGCGAATGTGAGATGCGTTGCTCTGGTCCACATCGAGTGTGTGGCTCTTTTTTAAGCTTGATGTTTCAATAGGCACTAAGAATTATCGTCTTTTTTTTTTTGTTTAGCGTGAAATATATTCGCCTTCTACTGAATGGTCTTTAATCAAGAACTGTGCGTCCAGTTCATGTGCATAAACATTATTGGTAGGAGGCTTGGACGAAAGGAAAGAGGAGCGCTGTCTGATTTCATGCTAGAAATGAATGCATGTTACGTGTTGTTTTTGCTTTTTGCTCTATGTGAGATTCAAACTCTTGCATATACTGAAGTGGAGTTGAAAACTAAAATGAGCATCACAATGCACTGTCTTCAGTCCATGGTATAAAGGCAGATAATTTAATGCTCAGGACTGCGGTGGTATTAAATGGTGATCGGGAGCATCCTGAGCAGTTTCCATGCGCATCAAGCGCAGCATTCATGAAGACAACATTTAAATGTGCGTCAACTGCAGACAATTGTAAGAAACGTTTATTGATATGGACACAGGAACTATTAGTTCTTGCTTTTTTTTTTTATATTGCCAGTACACCGGCATTGCTATCGTTTGAAGCTGATCATTGTTAAACTTTGTTCCACGCTCGCATCACGTAGTTAAGACCAGCATAGAAAATAAATGGTCTTATCCGACAACAAAGAGAAGTAAACTATAAACATGCCCAGAAACTATATTGCTATATATTGATCGTCATCATTCACTTTGTCCATATGCGAAGAAATTGTATTGAAGAAAACTTTCCAGCTTAAAAATGTGCGTGTTCACGGGTTGTATGTTGTCGTAATAAAACTGGAATCGGTGCAGCTGACATTTTAGCGTGAATAAAAGGTTTCATTTCACGACAAACTTGAGCTAACTTGTGAAGAAATATTGTGCTTCAATATCAAATAAAGCCTACATGCGAACACTGTCCATCTGTATTTGTACTGAGACTTGCTTGCCTGCCGCAAAACATATTACGGGATTAAAAAAATGAAGACCATTAGTAGGTCATCTATACAGAGCTGTCATGTTCTGCGCATTAATGTCGAATTTCAAGCTTGATGGTCACGGAGTATGCCTTGATTGCATTATGACTCCTAATATTAACGGTGTGCTTATATTCACAGTGAGGTACCGGGAAAATCGGAAACCGGTAGCCGATGCTATTTCGGGAATTCTTAGTGTGCATTTACGCAAGTTTTCTGGATTGTTGAACGGTGTATTAAATTATAGAAAGAGTGCATTTCAAAGGCGACCTATTTCTCTCACCGGAACAGTAAAACAAGATGCTGAACGAAATTGTGACCTGCTCATTGATGGAACGGCCAGTTAGTGATAACAGACAGTGTAATTCAAGGCTAAGATGAAAAGCAGTGACACCAGTCAATATGAAGAAAGCGAGTGGGATAAGTACAAATGGTGCGCATTCTTCATTTTCTTTCCGCCAAGTCTCGGCAGAATTTCACTGTCAGGCTTGGTGGCACCGCTTCCCTGGTTTTCTTTTTTCCTGCCGGAATAAACTCTCGTCTTGTGCCATATATCGCGCATTGGCCACATTGTTCGATAATATGCAAGAAGAGAAGAGTGCACATATCAGAGTATAACTCCCTCGCATGAATCATCAATGCGGAAGCCGTGCCGATGATGGTGGTGGGGTTGATGATGGTGATGACGCCAATGATGATGATGGTACTGCGGCTAGGTTCTTTTTATCGGCCGGCCAAAATGCTGGGCCTCGTGGCAGTGATAACTTGATAGAAAAACACTGAAGACGAGGGAATGAAAGCCCTAGTCGTAAAGAAGGAAATGAAACTTATTACAAAATGGAGAATGCGCACAGGGACGTAACATTGCCTTTTAATCGCGTCATCTCCCGGCCGTACCGAACCGCACGTGTACGCCGAATCGCTCCATAGCAATAACGCATGCACGCTTGCACACCAAGTCGGGCCTACGCTACGCGCACGGTTCTCGCCGCCTGTTCGAGAAAGCATTCCACCGACCCCTTCTTCAGGCATCCGGAGCCCACAGCATCCTAGACACATATCCGCCAACAACAAGCTCGCGCACCGGCTCCAAACAAAAGAAGATTTTCGGGCCCGCGCTGGTGACATCGGCGGCGGAGGCGGCGGCCGAGGCAGAATTGCTGAGAAACGTGACTCGAATGCTCGCGACGGATGTACATAAAGATGTGCGCGTGGCAGTCGCATAGCTTGGGGTCTCCGGCGGGCACGATCCGTCGAGCGCAGAAATGCATGAGACCGGAGCCCAGCCCGAATGCGTGCGCTCGGCGCGACAAGGAGACTGCCACCGTCGGCGGATGTTAAGACGTGCGAGCCTGGCTCCTACGTGCGTGCGTGTGCGCCTTATCCCCGACGACTGCGTGCGCCGCAGTCTGCACGCATAATGTCGACGTCGGGGCAGGCAGAGGCAACAGCCCGCTCGGATTATTGTTCTCCTCCATCTTATTCACGTTGACAGTGGAGGCGCTCCCAAATTAGGCGAAGCCGTCGCTCGCTCCTCGGCACCGCGTGGCTCAAGCGCCAGGGGAACTTCTAGAGGAAGGAGAAGCGCTTGCGACTGTTAGCAATGTCTGCAGAGCTAGGGGTAAATACGGTGAGCTCATTCTCACTTAGCTACAAAATAGAAATGTTGGAACAAAAATGTCCAAGTGGATTTGTGAACAAGCTCGCGCTGAGCGCACAGCACGCTCAAGGCAAGTACGCATCAGCTTAGTACAGAGTTATTGAGTGCCGCATGCGTGTTTGCGGCAAATGCTTTCTGGCCACCTCAGACTAATTCATAGAGGAGCTCACGGTTACTACGATCTATTATATGCAGACAGTTGACTCATTTTCACAATGAAGCATACGATAAATCAATAAATGTTTTAAATGGTTCAGTCAGTTTCAAGGGTTTAACGTCCTAAAATGACTCAGGCTATAAGAGACGCCAATGTTGGAATATTTCTCAGCCTTCGATCTCTCTCTCTCTCTCTCTCTATGTATGTATGTATGTATGTATGTATGTATGTATGTATGTATGTATGTATGTATGTATGTATGTATGTATGTATGTATGTATGTATGTATGTATGTATGTATGTATGTATGTATGTATGTATGTATGTATGTATGTATGTATGTATGTATGTATGTATGTATGTATGTATGTATGTATGTATGTATGTATGTATGTATGTATGTATGTATGTATGTATGTATGTATGTATGTATGTATGTATGTATGTATGTATGTATGTATGTATTTATGTATGTATGTATGTATGTATGTATGTATGTATGTATGTATGTATGTATGTATGTATGTATGTATGTATGTATGTATGTATGTATGTATGTATGTATGTATGTATGTATGTATGTATGTATGTATGTATGTATGTATGTCATGATTCTTTCAAGTGCCAGAAGTGTCACTAGTTTGTATTAAAGCCACGCTTGTTCCTGCGCTTCGGTAGTGAAAAAAATGAAGAAAAATTTAATTTAAAAGCCATTGTGAACTTAACACTGTCAAAATATAAAATATAGTAGATCGGGACACTTCTAAACAATGTTCGTTATAACCACGACTAGAAAGCATGCCAACAAAGCGAGTACAATAGCTCTCCTTCAATTCTCTCTTATCATGAAACACTCTCCCGCCACTGTGCACTCGAGAAAAGTATGACAGCTTTCCAAACCTCGGCCGCTAAGGACAGTATGTACGCACGCAGGCCCGCTAAAGATTGATGAGTTTCTTGAAAATGCACAAAATTTCCCCCATTTTGTCTCGAAAAACTTACGATGAGAATTGAAAGCATAGGAAAAAAACGCATCTTTCAAAATGCCCGGAATTTCCTCAATATCGAGTCTTCTCTTTTCTTTCTTGCTTATATCATCGGGTGAGCGAGCCCGCAAAGCACGGCGCAACAAAAACAAGAAACATTTCTGTCTTGGTATTATGTTGCATGAAAAACGTGTTCACAATGACGCAGACATAGTTCTCCTTTAGCACAATATTTTAAATTGCGATTTCGTGTCGCCGAGCGTGTCTATCATGAACAGCCCCAATAAAGCCCTAGGTTAGATGATACCAGCGGGAGGGAAGACCAAAGTTTCCTGTATAGCTCTTCATCGCACCTTTGAGGGCTTGCCGGCTCATTTCTGCAGAAAAGACTTGATCCTCCATTCGTTGTAACGGTTGTATTTATTTCAGGAAGCAGGACGTTGTCGTTTTCTTTATTCAGCATCCTAACGGAAGAATAAACGTGACGGAACAAATCGAGCTCCCATAATGACGACGGATAATATAGTGTCTGCCACTGAGATTCGGCAAATATAAATAATGTTACACAGCAAAAGGCATAACAGTTCCTTTTACGACGAGCTGCATTCACATTGCGACAATGCCATAAAATCTGTCGCTTTGAATTCCTCGGACTCATGCACACAAGCTCGTGCGCGTACACGTACCACGTTTTATTTAAAAAAAAAAAAGGGCTCCATGGTTTGCTTTTCATGCATAGTGCATTACTTATTCCATCTTTCACCACCTAATTATCGGCAAGACAAGGTAAACATTGTCTTTCCCTTTTAATATATTTTGATTTTTAAGGAATCTTTAAGGACTGCACTGTATGATTGTGAAGCATGGCCTGCAGCCTGGTTTGTTTTGTGTGCACACGCATGGGTTTGTGAACCACATTAAAATAGTAAGTGTGTACAAACGCCACATAGGGTAACCGTAACCGAACAGCTTCAAAAGAAACCTATTTAAGCACACAATAGTGTGGGCATGCCTTGCTGATGAGAGAGCATAAGATTTCAACGAAAATAATCAGATCGCAAATAGTGTAAATGCTGCTGTTATCGGGGTCGATGAATATGCAGTGTTCATAGCACGGCGCTTCGCTTCCACGGTATGCATAGTTCTGCATCAAGTATAGTCCATGTATTTTCCCTTCCTCACCATACACTTTCCATACACTTTGGCGCTGTCGTTGAAGCGTTCAAGATTGTGCTTTACAGTCCAGGTTGCGAGCGCAACCTTGTGAAGAGTGCCAGCAAGCTAACGCTAACGCTAACGCAAGCTAACGCAAAACCAAGCCCATGCACTGGGCTTGGTGTCGTGCATTGCGATTTTAACTATGTAATGCTATGCGATGCGTGCGCTTTATTGCGGAGAAGCGTAGTTTAGTTTCTTGACGCGAAGCAGCTCTCGCATCAGAGACCTCCTAGCTACTCACTCGCGACACCTAACGGGTGTAAACATCGAGCCGAGAGCGCCGCGAAGTGCTTCCAGTTTTACATTTATGCATGGCGCGGCCACAAGGAGCGGCGCCAGTACTAAATGGACTCTTTGCTATGAGGGCGCATGGCACACGCGTTTAAATTCGCTGCATATATCATGTTCTTGTGTTTTGAATGACCTTTTATATATGCTGCAGGCGCATCCCTTTATAGCCTGGCGCACTAAATTCCGTCTGCGGGAGCGCTGCCGAGTTATAATTTCTCCTCTTAGAGCGCGTAGCTGCGATTGCAGTAAAATAAAAAGCATTTTCCCAGTGAGCCCATAATTGTGCTCTTCTTCCCGTAGCCAATTATTCAAGACAATGGATCTAGACATTAATCTGGAGTTGCCGTGGGCTCGAAGTAAACCAACGAATCGGTCTTCCACATCGTCACACCTCTGTCAGCGGAGCTACCGATCATGCAATCAGGGACTGTCGGTGGCGACATAAAGTTACTACATGGCTACTTTTGTCTGACAAGGAACCTAGCACTGAAAGGTGCCGTGGGGTCACCTCCATCGTTGCTCGAGCAGACGATACGTGCCTCTGCGTTTGAAATTAATTTGTATAGTACAGTAGACGGTATAGACGCTGTTACCTGCTTTGAGTTGGGAGTTAAAGCAGACATATTTAATTGTTGCAATGTTTTATTGCAACAAAATCAAGTAAAATCCAGCAAAGAAAGCCAGCAAAATCGGAGTAACGCGTAGCCTCCTAACTCGAGCTGCCATCACCAGCATAGAGTTTCTACTCTTATTTAGAGGGAAAGCTGTGCCGCCATATGTGTGAGTTTACATGGAGTTTCCTGATGACCAATTCAGCCATCATGGGCACCCAAAGCATCATGGGCGGGAGAACTACCGAGTGCGGAACTAAAATTTCTGCCCAAAAATAATGCAAAGATAAACGTTGTTCTACAGTTAAAAATGGCCTAACATTCAATATTATGATTGTAAGTTGCAAAAAGAGAGCAAAGCAGCATGTCAGTGTGAAATTTGTACAATATAAGCGATGGCTTTTTTCATATTGGCTGAGTTTTCAGAAGCACAGATACCAATATTTCGCACTAAATAGGCACGCTTTCAAAGAAAAAAAAAACGTTTTGCAAGCAATTATCGTTGCGCAATCACTTCAGGAAGTTTTTAGTGGCCTCTACAAAAACCTTTTATTGGCATCATCTGCTTTTGCGCCTTCGCTACTATGGCTTTGACGATCTACGTTCGCACCTCGAGATGATGATGATGATGATGATGATGATGATGATGATGATGATGATGATGATGATGATGAAAATGAGACATTATAGTAATGCCACTCCGTACAACCGAGAAAAACCGACCGTCCCGCAACAAGTAACACACCTGGCCATGGCTCTTAGCGCGTCCACAGTGGCTGATGTGCAGCACCCTCAGCTTTCTCTCTAGTTAAGAGCGATGAGGCATTTTTCTTCCTTCCACTGTGGACTTGAACGCAACTGCCGACATTCTTTGATATCGACGCCTATGACCAGATATGAATATCAAAGAGGTGTCGCGCTAAACGTTTGACGCCCACTGTCACTTTGCGGGCTTTATATTGCCGGGACGATAGACCGCGTGCCTAAGAAGCCACGCCATGCATTCCTCCCACACCTCGCAAGAACCTCGACCGAATCAAAAATACAATGAAGTAGTCTTGAAGAGGACAAGCTGTCCGGCTAGTTGGTTTTCCATCGTTTTAGAGCGCGTGGCCGGACAAGGACAAAACAGGGAGGAAGAAGTAGGACACGCACACAGGTCCTGAACTGCAACTTTGAAATGAAGTAGTCGCGAGGTATATGTTATATATATGTACAGAACGCTCACGTGGTCAAGTGACCATGTCGATGTAGCGATCCTGTGGCTACGCATCAATATCCGTTGTCATTACCATCATTAACAATTAGTGCCCCATTCCATACTGTAGATTAACAATCAGTGTTCTACAATTGAACGAGTAGCATCAGGAGTGCCTCTGGGACGCGTCCTGGGTCCAATTTTATTTCTAATTTTTATTAATGATCATGTCAATATCAATATTAAACTTTTTGCAAATGACTGTATAATTAATCAAGAAATTAATGATCCCGATGACCATATTGCCCTAAACCGCACTGCAGAAGACGTATCCAAGTGGTGTGTTGACTGGAAAATGAACCCTAATATTAGTAGTCTGCTCTTCTAAAAATAACAAGAAAAACAAGTCAGTCTTCATATTCCTATATCGTGAATAATACCCCCCTGATACGAGTTAACAATTATAAATACCTTGGTGTAATAACATCACAAGATCTCAGATGGAAGTCGCATGTCAACTATGTGACATCAGCCGCATTAAAACGGCTCCTGTTTCTCAGAAGACACCTCCGTCAAGCCCCACCTTCAACAAAACAACTTGCATATAGAGCTTTCTTTCGATCGGTTCTGGAATATGCGACTGTCGCTTGGTTCCCTCACACAAAATGTCTCATAAGTAAATTAGAATCCATCTTAATAAAGGCAGTCAGATTTATGTTTTACAGGAGTTACATGTATACTGACTCACCGACTGAACTACTAATTGACGCCGGCATTCTCACTCTAGAAAATAGAGTCAAACTTCCACGTCCTAAGCGGCTTTATCAATTGCTGTATAACTAACTTATTCTTGATAAAACTAAGTACGTCATGACCTCAGAGGCGAGACCAACTAGGCATAAATATAACCAAACACTAAAACAATACTCTTTCCGCTCTGACTGCCTGAAATATTCCTTTGTCCCCCTTGCAGTAAGAGAGTGGAATAACCTTCATCGTCACATCACTAATAGTACATCCCTAGATACTTTAGCAAAACGTGTTGAAAATTACCTCCTGCCATTATAACATATTTCAAATGTCCTCTTAAATAGTTAACTTCATGTTTAGTGCTACATTTTTCGTTCATATATTATTATTTCAGCGTGATACTATGTGGGCCATGCCTAACCTATCAGTGTGATCAGAAAAGCACTTGGCCGTCGGAGCGCGGCTTCGAGCATGTTTGCCAGGCGTCGGTGATCTGTGTATAACTGTATAATGAAGTGTGGCACTGTATCTCATCGTTCCACCTTTTAAACTCCTTTTAAGACTACGCATTCTGCATCTGTCATTTTTAGCCATGTAGTCATTTTCACCCTGACATGTTCTGTACTAAATGCCATCCTGTAAAATCCCCAGTGGATTGACAGTATGTAGAAATAAAAAAAAATAAAAATACAACTGACAGTGTATAGTCACGTCGACGAATCCTTCTACAGCAAGGCAGCAAACCTTAACTTTAGCAGCTTAACGCTGTGAAATTGAATGAGTAAGCGATATCACCAAGCAAAAAAGCACAGCCTAAGCTTCCTTCCCTAACATCGTTCTGACCCACTTGAAAAATTTTGTTTCCAGTATCGGCAGAAGCAACGTATATCGGCCAAGGATCATTTACCGAGCGAAGGCAGATCAATACTTGCCCATATGCATTCTTGGAGCTCGCCCTTTCTACAGCAAGCACTGGCGGAGGATAAATAAGAAAAAAAAAGTCACTGAAAGTATTCGACGCGAAATAAAAGGCACATGAGCTCGCTCGCATTGCGCTCCAATTCTAATCATCGGCATTGCTCCCAATCCATCAACGCTCTAATGCGCCGGAAAAGCGCCACAAGCGGCCCGATATGCACTGCGCGGCTCATTCATCACCTCGTCGCCAGATGCTCCCGCAAAACGCCATCTATTGTGAGTCTAATCAAAGGATACACATTCGCGTGCGAACCGAGCGCTTTTCCAGAGGCAAGGTGAAAGCTTGCTTCGGGCAGCCTCATCCACAGACCTCGATTGACGCGCCAAAAATGGTTTTGCATCGTGTATGGGGCGTGATTGACTAATAAGCAACACTCGCCCCGATAAGCTTGCCAGACAATGAGTTTTCTGGTCGTTGACGGGAGCGACCGATTATTTATTTTTATTTTGACGCTAGTAACCCCGAAGTAATCTGTTAGTGTTGCTAGCAAAGGCACTGGCGAGACACCGAACAAAATGCCAGTTAGTAGACACATTTGAGAGTAATTATGACTGCATTAAATACTTAGGCGCGTTATGTCTGGTGGAACAAAATTAAATACTAACTAGCACCACAGAAAAATAAAGAAAAACTAGATCACTCAAAAGGACAAAAGCGGGAACGAAGCCTGTTAATCAAGTGAATAACGTAGAATTTCTCGTCGATGGAGCGACGGAAACGGGATGCTTCAGTAGTGCTCTTTTGCGCGTTCCTGTTGCTCGTGAAGCATGTCTGCGGCAGCTAACTGTATCCAGCTCCAGCAGCTTAAGGAGAAAAAAAAAAATCAAATAAAATTGGGAAAGCTGGAGGGGGAGGGAGAGAGTGGCAGTTGCGCAGAAAAATTCCATTCGGTCTCGTGTCGTCCCCCGGCTTTGTCAAACATGACAGCGGAGCGCTCGCCGGAGCGAAGAAACGCACAAACAATCGACCCGGCTACGCCCGCAGACGATCCGACACGCAGCCGACAAACAAACAAAGATGGCGCGAGCGCACGCAGCGAGACATCGACTAGTGATCGATGCATAGCTCCGAACAAAGCGTTCTGATGCAGACGACACAGGCTGTCTAGCGCGCCGCCTCGATATCCTGAATCCGACCGAGCCGTATCAATGATCCGAGGCTTTGCCCAACTCGCTTCCTTTTTTCTCTCTTTGATCTTTATTTCTTACCCCGTCCCTATGCGCCCACAGTTTCCCCTCCATTCTGTTCTTTCATTGTTTGGGACACACCACATCAGGCCCCAGCAGTCATGATGCCTCCGGGGAGCGAAAGGGGGCGGGGGAGGGGCAGCGAAGCCACATAACCTCTGTAAGGACTTGCCCTAACCCCACGTGGCTGCTTTCTTCCTAGCTGGCTCCGGGGACAGCTCCTGGACTCGGTGTATTCACTCCTGACTCGGTCGAGCTTTCGCCTTGTTTCCCTATTTGTGTGTGAGCCCCTGCGCTTCCCCTTCAGTTTCATGTACAGTTTATTCTTTTTCTTTTGCCTTTACCCTGATATCCCCCTCAGCAAAGCTCGCTGTAGGAAGCACGCACATGACAATGACGATGACAATGGCGATGGGAATGCCGATGCGGGCCGGGCGGCGTGCCTTCATCGTCTTTTCGCTTTGGGTTCTGGGAACATGCCAGGACTGAGGTATTGATTACGCAATGCGGGAGCCGGTGCCAACAAATCTCACTTCTTTGTAGCGTGCAAATCGTCACGCACTGCCGGCGTCGGTTATATGCTCCTTTTTATGTCATGACCTTAGTTTAGTTTATTTGTGAGGTTGTCACTAAACTGGATATGGGGTTGGAGGAAATGCGGGAAGAAATTTGTATGTTCAGTAGTAAGAATGCAATCATTTCGATAGAATGGGTTATTATATACATTGAAGATCTGTAACAGGAGTTATGAAAGTGCTATCAAATGCGTTTTATTATAAAATTGGTGTCCATAATATGAGGTTTCTCGTGATATCTAGCTTTTTGTGACCCTTAATTACCGTGCTATATATGAACTCAAAGGAACAAAATCAAAGGTATGAAAAAATGCAAAACGGAAACCTTTGTTTTCAATTGTACTTACGTTCTAAATCAAACGTTTCAATTAGCGATTATCCAATTGGCTTTACGCTGCTACAGTGCATTCTTACGGAAGGTTTTTTAATGACATTACTCGTATTTTACGAATATTTAACACATCGACTACAGTAGACCGGCAGGGTAGTCTCCGGCTTTGTACTTTACGTCTCTGTAAATTGACAGGGAAGCAAAAACAGAACTGTCGCTCCTTATTCATGGTCATCTTAGAGCATAGTGTTGTTAAGGAAGTGTTCAGAGGTTTGTCTGGTGGTTTATCGTACTCACCTATGGGGCTGAAACGTGGAGGCTAACCAAGAGAGTTCTACTTCAGGACAACCCAGAGGGCTATGGAACGTAAAATCGTAGGGGTAACTTTAAGAGATAGGAAGCGTGCAGAGTGGGTCAGAGAAATAACTCAAGTTACTGACATTCTAGTGGAAATAAAGAAGAAGAAATGGGCATGGGCAGGACATGTAGAGCGAAGAGAGGATAACCGATGGTCGCTTAGGGTCACAAACTGTATTCCAAGGGAAGGAAAGCGTAGCAGGGGGCGGCAGAAAGTTAGATGGGCGGATGAGGTTAAGAAGTTCGCAGGGGTCAAATGGATGCAGCTAGCACAGAACCGGGTTAAGTGGAGAAATATGGGAGAGGCCTCCGCCCTGCAGTGGGTATAGTCAGGCTGATGATGATGATTATTATGATTATTATTATTATTATGATAATATGGTATTTATTGTTGTTGCCGTCAACCGCATCACCGCCATTCTAACAGGGAAAAAAAAATAAAACAATGCCCCAAATGCACAAAACAATAACCTCTCTACTTAAGAAAGGATGTTTGGGATGCATTTTGTTTTCAGTCAAGCAATTGCAGCCCAATTCTAACGATAGAATTGTGCCTTGTTTTTTTCACGATTGGCCTTCATTTTGAGGAGTCAAGTTTAAGTGATTCAGTATGTGGCAATTATTTAGGAAATTCAGCTTCGTATCTTGAAAATAATATGGGCATAACTAATAAGAAGCCCTTATCAACGCTCAGAAAACCATGGAGAAATGGAGAAAACGTGATTTTAAAGAACCTTCAAGAAGACAGCAATGAATGCTAGCATGGGCGCTTTCAAAAGAAGTATCTTGAGAGAATATTTATACTATCCTTTCTACGGGCTGCCTGTTAGACAATCATATTTCCTATCAGACATTTTTCGATTTGAGCCCATAGTAACGCCTATACATGAATTCTGTGTTTACGACTTGGTTATCTCCGTTCGGAATTAGGCCAACATGGTTTTTATTCATCCTAATCAGATACGAGAACGTATTGACCAGGCTGAGTACTCACAGTTCTGTCGCTGCATCGGTATCCTTCATTGTCCCTTTCTGACGAATCATGAATTAAATTCCGCATCCACACGAGCTCCTCCCTGGGATGTCAAGATGTTAGTAGGCAAAGGTTGCATGAAGCTCTGGTCACACACAATCTAGCTGCGCGTGTAGTTTACTCTATTGCACTGTACAGTACTGTACTGTCTTTTACTGTACTCTACTGTACTGTCCTTATGCACTCTACTGCGCTGTACTGTACTATGTATACACTGCGCTGTTTTGTACTCAATGAATAATTGGGGAGCATGTAATAGAGACAGTAATAGTCAAAAATTCCCAAGCGGCAGGGTCTGCTTCTGAGCAGGTAGTAAGGCAGCTATGATGGCCTAAATTATCAAAATATATGTAGAGTTGATAGCTTTAATGGGATCTCAGTCGCCAGAATATGCCGACCAGAAGCAATACCTGTGGCCTGGGAACTTTTGACTACCTCTGTACCTTCAGGCGAGGAGAAAACGCGAAGCACATTAAACCTATGAAATGGGCAAATTTTTTTTTTTGCGAATTATACCTTGTAGGTGGAAATCATGTATTTTTTTTTCTCGCATAATCGCGATGCCTTGCGTATTTCAGAAGCCTGTCGTCCACTTATGTTCAGTGTTTGATGATGAGTTTGTCAATATAGGCTTTTTATCGTGCAACATCTCATCTTCATTTGATGAGGAGCTTCAATGAGACTGCCAGGCAAAGTTGGGTACTCTCTCTAATTGGTACTGTCTTCAAGCCACTCGTCTCGCAGCTTAATTACCTCATAGGCAATGTTTGCCGGTGTCCCTCCAAATTCCAAAGCCTAATCCCATAAATGTGCGTCTAGGTTGCAATTTTGTGCGTATGCTCAGCACAAGATTAAAAGAAACCGAAATGATAACGCTAGTAAATACATACAATAAAAAAACATTTTTAAAAATCCACCAATTTTAAAATTTGATCACTCGTAATAAAGTGAGAACACATGTGTTAGGTTGTAATTGAAAGCTTTGTTAACGTTGAGAGGAAATCGCATTGCTGGTTTTAGCAGACTAATTTTTACAAATATTGCTTCATATCCAATACTTGCTTTCATTTTTCTGAAATCACAGCACGATATCATGGTAGTGCACAAAATCATAGCCACTGCAGTGCACTGAAGGGGGTTGCGGGAGCAGGATCTCGGGCTAATCGCGTTGCGATAAACATCAGATGGCTACTATGCGGCAATTGTTCAAATGCGCGTGTCCTGTCAGCAACATATCTGCTGATGGCCGCTTTGTTCAGTGCACGAAATGTACGTAAACAGTAAAGCTGGCAGACAAAAAATTACAAAATTGAAACTGCTTTCCTCTTTATGGCGCGACAATGCTAACTCCTTTTTATTTTGATTTATTTACTCACACTGAGAAGTAATGTCAGAATAAGACATTCAATTATGAAAATAAAAGCTGGACAAAACAGGCAGTTTGAGTTACGCAAAAGAATTGAAGTTGGCTTGTTATTATGACGTTAGAATTTTAAGTCTTTTTATCGATTGATTCATTCTGTCAGTATATGCCAAGATAAAAAATTCGATTATATGAACAACACAGAATAAAACATAGGCGATAATGCTTAGCACTGTGCAGGAATTACCCATTCACAACATGGTATCCCAGATTAAAGGCAGAATGAACGAAATTGTACAAAAATGTGGTGTTTGTGAGGCCTTTAAGAAAGGTAAATGAAAGTTCACTGGAGATAACAATTCAACTCCTAAGATAAAATTCGTAATCATATAAGGTCAGCAGAAATTAAAGCCATTTGAAATAATTTTGAGACCCCAGCAGCTTCTGGCAAACATCATGCCATAACAAACATTCATAAACCACATAAAATGAGCTCGAAGCATAGTTCCATATGTTTCAAAATATTTTGGGATGCCGTTTCCAATAGCGATTAAATTAGAACACCCGGCAGTCATTTTATTAACTTATTTTATTTGTCTGTGATTCGGGCCAGTAAATAGTGCTTCAAATAATTTTTTGATGGGAAATTTGTTCTAATTGCCTTTAGCACCAACAAGATCGATCAGTTTAATGTAGCTATTCTGGTGCTGTTTATACTTAGGGCGCAACGAACAAAAAAATAATCACTTGAGCCAGTCGTGCTCCTCAGGTCTGAGATCAGATTGCCTAAACCGTAGGGTTTAAAAATAATTCTTTGAGCCATATTTTGTACCCGTTCAAATTAAAATGTGGATTGTTGATAAGGACGGCTCCAAATATGATTGGCACAATTTGGCTCTTGGAGTACAGTCATTGTATAAGCGGCTAGTCTTAGAGCGGAAGCTCTACTTCTCACAGGCCAAATGTGAAGGTAATCAGGTTCCGAACATTTGATTGTGACCTCTCGCGCTGTGCAGAAAACATCGTCGTCTTGATCAATTTCCAAATTGTGCTTTGCAGGGAACATTGCCGTCTTCATGGAGTTTCATATGCGCCTAGCCTTAATTTACCCGAAGTAATTACGCCGCACAAATACGTCATCTGAGCGAGGGCGGACGACGTCCGCGGGCGTAGTGTCGGGCGAATCCACCAGGTGGCGTCACATAAAAAATCACGGTGTACATAAACCCAGTCTCGCTAAAGACAGAGACCAGACGGCCAGACAGGCTGCCCAGACCTTCGAACAAGGAGAAGCCTGACTAGCCCGTTGTCGAGAAGTTTACCAAGCGCGGATGCGAACAAAGATCGAACAATTAACAGCAGCGATTGCAGCTACGGCCGATGGTTAAGGCACATGGAACTTGGTTTGAGAATAGTTGAGCCTGTACAATGTTTTTTCCTTTCAGTGTGGCATCAGGAAGGAACATGCCCAGGGCGTCTGGACAAGCGTATTTTTTGCGGACAGATAGTTTATGCGGGCAGTTTTTCGCACCTCGTAAATATGCACGATAACAACGTGTATTCGTAGATCTCCCGTTGAGACGCTCCTAGATTTCTGTATTAAACTTTTCCTCTACGGTCAAAAATGATCCCTCTTGTTTTTATATACGGCAGTGTTAACAGCTTCATATGAACACAGGGCAAACTCTAAAAGAAAGGTTGTGCTGCAGATTGGAAGATTATTGGGCTATTTCCTTCAATATTTCCATAACAGTATCTTACAATACCTTACATGGGTCCCGCAATCAAAATTTATGTCCACGAAAGCTGGTCATGGACTTTAGCATGGCCTCTGTGCCAAATTTGTCGACATGCTGTCCTAAGTTCGTTATGTTTGTGAAGGTTCTCTGCCAGTTTAGGTCAGCAAGTAAGCTTATTCCACCACCTTGATGCGTAAAGGGCAAATTAAATAGTATTTCGCGCTTCGTACCCAGTAAAGTATCTTCGACACTTTCATATTCAGTTGCCACATCTGATGCTATCGACTAATTTCCTCGTGTTGATTCCCAAGGTCATATTGGTCATTACGGGAATCTATTTTGGCGTACACAGTGATATCACTTGCGAAACGTTTTATTGCTACTTGCAGGCAAATACAAAATGTCACATTACTTGTAAACATAAAAAAATAGAAGGGGTATTGCTTATTTCTTACGAAACATTTGATCGAGCTCGTCCCTTGGTAATCAGATTATATTTAAATAAAAAATGGTTTGTTTTGTAGTAGGGATGCATATTCCTTTCTTTAGCAGATTTTTTTTTCCAGGAAACTAGGTAATTTTATCGGCAGCTTTATGTGTGGTAATCCATGAAATGTGCTCCAGCAGTTGACAAAGTGATACATATTTATAATTTTCCATCAACACATTCAGGTATTTCATGCGCACTCTGAGATGGAATAGCGGATCTGCAGTATCTGCGTTGACAGTCGTTTAGATCGTTAACGAGAATGCTGTTGTCTCAATCTGTAGCTCATTTAGTGGGCACAGTGCTTTAAGAGGAAATCAGTGTTTTTAATCCATATTCAGAGTTGCGCGCAAACATCCGCTAAGATAATGTCCTTAAGTAGCTAAATTGTTTTTAGCCTTCGACTTATGTTACGTGTGGAAAGATAATAAATCTGGTATTCCTTGACCCCTCAGTTCTACCAAACAAGGCCCTTTTCGAAAGCAAATGCAATTTTTTTCCCCGAGACAATGCGGTTTGTGCAAAATTATCGATTCATTAAGATATCCATGCACTTAGGAAGATGGCATTCGGATGCCTAATAAATAAAAGGCGTTCGATAAAAAAAAAAAGAAAAATATGCCCTACGCTGGAAACTGAAGTCTCCTTGTTTACATTATCAAGGATGCTGGAATGAACATAAAATTTTCGACTCTTCCATCGCTACACAAAGCTCCGCTCATGTTTTCTGGCATAAAAGAGTTAACAACTACTTCTTGCCTTTTTTTCTTTCCTGTTCTTATATTGTTACTGTAACGGCATCTACAAGCTCACGCACGCGGTGACGGTAGTTTTTTCCCATATAGAGAAAACGCTGATATGTAATAAACTCTCCGCACTATCATGCTCTTTATCTGCAATTCGACAGAAAAATCGCAATGGCAGTGCAGCTTTAGCACAGATTTGAACAGCAGAAAAGCACATGAAACGACAAGGACGACAAATGCCTGCCAAGGGAATAAACAGAGCTTTCGTTACGCCGCTGTCCTTTTCATAATCGAGACGCTTAATAAATTGATCTGCGCTGGCATTTTCTCGTTTGGTCAGTGCCTTGGTCGTAGGTACTTATCGCAATATGGAGTCCAAAGGCAGACTCCGCCCGCACCACTAATGTATCGCGGGTGGGCTTAGATGCAGCGACTTAAAGTATACCCGATACGCATTCACATGTAAATGCTCATTCTGTTTACTTAGTGCCAAAAGTTTGTTCCGAGCACGACCGCTGACGTATATAACAGCTTGTCGCATATGAGACTCGAAATTTGAATGAATTCTTTCAATCAAAGAGATCACCTCTCTCAAACCAGTAAATAAGGACAGTTCTTTTTTGGTTAAGCCATTCTCTATGCTTCCTCCGATTTCTCATTCCACATGTAACGTACGGTAGAGCACTTCCTCTAGACCCTCCAGTCAGATGTCGAAAAGCAAATCAGGTTAACAAGCCGAAGACATATCACCATTGTCATACTTGAGAGCTCTTCGTTTACATGAGAATTGTTAAAATAATTTATCGCAGTGTGAAAAAATTTAGCATACACACCTACTACCGCCCACGTGTATGAAGGCAAAATACAGCTTGCACGGTATGCTGACGTGACTGTCGCTACTTACGCTTCCTCCTGTGGCCCACCCCCACGTCGCCGGTTGCGCGATGCCCTGTACGCTTTCTGCTTCTCTGGCGCCGTCCGCTGCGCTAAGTGATGTGTTCAGATGAATAAAGTGTGCTTTCAGAGATAAATATGTCATCGGTTCGAATCCCTATCACAAACTAGTCTCTAACTAGATTAGGAGGTGTGTATGTTAAAGGGAAGCGAAACGATATGACACCACGAAGGCAATGCATGTAGAAGAGCTAAGTCGAAAGTTTGATAAGAAATACGAGAAATCTACCGGCACTAGGAGGACCATAAGTGAAAGATATGCCAATATCATCATTATGGTTACCTGGGATGGGGGTGGCTGCTCCTGGCCCTACGGGGATGGGAATGGTAGGTCTCAGCCGTTTGCGGTGGGGGCTAGCCTGCCCCCTGTCGCTGTACCTGTTGTACGCCGTCACTGCACCCGCCAATGCTTCGGTGGCGGACGACGGCTGTTGTGACGCGCGTCTTTCTCTTTATTGTTTCTCTTCCTTTCTTCTCTATTTTCTCCTCTGTCCGCAAGAGGCAGCGGATGTGGCTCAGCTGTAGGACCAGTAGCAGGCCCGTTTATTTTTTTTGTCTTCTTCCTACAGCCGCAACAACGACAATGATAACTACTTGTGTTTCTCGACAAATCGAAATACATTTTCGTCTAATGGGGCTGGCAATACTATCACCTTAGTAATGGCCTTCCGCTGTTTGGCCATGCTACTGAAGGACGTACGCAAGTATTCCCGGTGTCACGTTACTAGTCAACGTCCTGGAGCTTTAAACGCGGCTGCTTGAATGCAATTAAGAATAAATAATTTGATCTGCTGATTATATAAATGCGCTTGATGGGCGCGAACAATGCTTTGTTCTGCCAGCAAATGTTCGGTGGCGACCACCAAATGCTAGGTTTAAGTTACCCCTCTGACGTAAAAAAGCTTAAGAAAGAGATGCCCGATGCATTAAAAGCCAGCTAACCTCCCCGCAGAGTTGCGTATAGATGACCCAGTTCTTTGCGACATATTACAGAAAGAGAGGTCGGAAAATTCACTGGAAGATAATTATTGACAACTTTCATTTTCTGCCTCACTCCTCCCTTTCTCCGCTTTTCTTCTCCGGCGAAGGCCTGTTCGGAGGCGCTGGTGCGGTCTCACGCGCTGTCGGGAGCGATTGGCTCCGCACGTGTCGGCGCCATGGCAGCCCGGCTTTGCTGTCACCGCTATGGCTTCTGTGAATAGGATTTTGCGAACGATTATCCCCTGATTTACTGCGTCCTCGCGAACGTCGCTTCCAGTACGCTTAGATTTAGGCTTAGGCGAGAAATTGAATATATGCTGCTTCTGCGGTTTATATATCCCCTTTATTGTATTTGCCTTGAGCGGGAATTTTCGGTGAAGGGTGTGCCTATCCGTACGAATCCGCTGCGGAATATTTTCAGCGCTTTTCAGTTCCGAAGGAACTAGGTCACTAAAAGATGTTGTGAAGGGAGAAGTAGGCGCTACTGATATTGATTTTCATTTCTTTATACGACAATTTTCAGTCGCAAATTGAAAAGAAGCGCCGCAGTCTTCTAATAGAAATAGGTTTGTTAGTACTGAAAGGTAGCGGTACTTTGAGGGGATATATGTGATGATCTAGAGTTCCGAAAACGGTGCGGTCTGCGGCTCCCGTTCTTGCCAGCAGGTAAAGTGTTTCAAAAAACTTCGTGAAGTGGACTGAAGCGTGTACCTGAATTTGGCGCCGTAACCATATCATTAAAGATATGGCTTTATTACTAGCCTGTTAGATTACACGACTGGCACTGTGCTTCAGCGTCGAAGCAGTCAACTGAAGCTAAGTCTGCTAAGTGAGCTTCACTGTACTCTAGTGCACAGATTTGGCTAATAATGCAGGTAAAGCGAGAAACCTTACAGACGCTACGCCAATGCAGCGATAAATGATTACTAGACTGTTTTTGGCGTAGATTACACCAACTTGGATTAGACTTGGAACGTAGATTATGGAAACATGTTTCTTCACATTACCAATAACTTTGAGAAAGCTATCGACAAAATTTTCCTTTATACTTTTTCCGCTCGCATTAGCCAGTTTTTGCAGTGTGCCTATGGTTTAGGTTTTTGGGGCACTACAAGCGCTCAGCTTGCCTTACTGAATGTGATCTGTATCATGCTCCTGAGCATTATTTGCGAATTCAGATATACGGTACGATTTCTGTCTTAAAGAGATTACACAATCACTTCACTGACTTTCTGGAAACCCGAAAGTGAAGTACGGTCCATTCATATTAGTACTTGCTTGGTTACGTGACATGCGCACTTAAATATGTTAAATTGTGAAGCTCACATGAAGGCCACATGGGTTACCACAGGTTTAAGTTGTTGCATAAGGGGAGGAGGATGTTATAACGGGTCCTGCAACCTTAACGTCAATCTCAGCATCTTCTGCAAAATGGTGGGAATAATACTCCAGTTCCAAAATCAGGTGCGGCAAGATCACATATAAGCAAACTAGGTCACTTCGCGTCAGATTGAGCAATACTAATCCATTATTTTTGGGGTTTTCTGCTTAATGATTGCTCTGAAAAGTGAGAACAAAAAAAAATCCAAATAATATTACATGATGTACGTCTTCTTCCCTGCCTTGCTCCGCTGATCTCTTGAAAAGAAATCAAATTGACTCAATTGGCAACCCAAATATATGGAGCTATGCATCGTTATTGAGAGGTAAGGGGTCGCAGCATCTGCAAGAGGTCAGCCCGTTTCTCACAGCTCTACGTTGCGGGCATCTCCATCATACGCGCCGCATTGAAAGACGCCCGCGTGATAGCACTGCGGGCCAGCGCCGACGGGCATCCGCAGAGTTAATCGCTCTTGTAACCCAGAGCGCGCTCTCTCGTCTTGCGCGCCTGGATGTGACACGTTAAGGAAGCGGAGGCCACGGCGATCAATAACTGCTTCTATGAAGGTGCAGATAGGCGTGAAAGGGTTTGCAACACTCTCTACAAAGCGTCGGCGCTATCGGAGAAGGCGTTTTCTTCTTTTCTTCACTTTTGAGCTACAGAAGACAGCCGAGAGACCAACACAAAAGTAAAGAAAACCAGGTTCAGCATTGACCCGAATTGGGAACAAATAACTCTGTACAAAGCAGCCACAGTGGTCCGTTCGCTGCTCCAATCAATTGACGCTCTCATACTATCTGACTTTCGCCCATAAAAGTAACAAGGTGACTTCAGTTCTCATGTCTTTCAGTGCAACGTGATAGCGGCATGCTGTTTTTGCTACTTACTTCTTACTTTGAACATCTTTAACTTGCCATTTTCTAAACCATCTGTTTTTATACGCACATGAAAGGGAATCTCTCTGTAGCGGCTCTGTATTTACTTTTTTAATTCCTTTCTTACTTTCTACTTACTTTTTTTTTTTTTTTTTTTTTTTTTTTACAGCGTTATAAGCTTCATGTTTCATGAGCCTGGCGACTGTGCTGCAGTAGTCAGCGTTTTGACCAAAGATTCACGAAAAATCAACTCTGGTAGGAGGTAGTCGGTAGGTAACATGGCCGAATACTGATTCGGCGGCGGGTTGTGTGACGTCACAAGACGGCATGGCATTACCTACTTGGAAGGAGTTTTGCGGAGGGTAAGACAGTGAGTAAACTTTGTTCTCTTTAATCCCGAATAAGCTGTAGCCATTACGTCATACCTTTCAAGGCGGAGCTCATGCAGTCAGCTGTCTCCTAACTACAAGTGCATTTACTCTTTTTGCATTTTTGCCGGTCATTTCCTACTCCACCGAAGGGTACTGAGCTGGCACGGGACCTTCTTCAACCTGTATTTCTACCTCGCAGATTCATCTCGTCTCCTGACATCAGTCATGCTGACGCCGGCTGTCCGGCAGACCACAGATACCCTGGCCTCCACCGAGGGCCAAGGTGACGTCACAGCCGAGACCATCCGGCTGCGCAAGGCGGTGGCAGATGAGAGCGAGGCCCGGGTGGGCGAGGAGCTGTGGCCTCCCACGAGCCGTCTCTTCCCTTCGTTCGACAACACCACGGCTCGCAATGTCACCTCACAGCTGGGACAGACCGCTTACCTGCACTGCATTGTCAACAACCTCGGCGACAAAACGGTCGGTGCATGCGGTGCCTTCCTGTGGTGTCATCTTCTTTTCCTATGCACTCTTTGTTATCTCGTAACAACTTTGATTCAGCAGGCAACCACGTTTTTTTTTTTTTCATTCTATGTTTTCATATACGCGAGGTTAGATAACAAAGTCTAAGCACAAGTTAAACACTAATGGCTCATTACTGGTTTCTTCAGGGCATCAATACTAACGCAATGAAAACTTATAGAGATTTCTCAGAAGCCTCGCTAAAAAAAAGAAAAAAATAGTCTTGCAAAGGGAAACATTTCTTGCACAGCGAAGATTTCAGGCGGTAGCTCTACTACTTTAGTCACAATCTAGGTAACCGCTTCGGTTTGGTTTATAGGGTTTAAAGTCTCAAAGCGATTTGGGCTATGAGAGAAGCATGTGACCGGTTCGGTATCTCTGTATGAACTTAAAGACCAAACTGAGCCTTAGCTTGTCTACTGACGTGTCTCGCTTAGTAAAATGTGCCATGGTGAACTGATGCATGACCGCGAGACGTACTGGCTCTATATGACCACATGACCGACTGAACGCTTCATGTTTTACGGGTCGTACGTAACTGATTGCAGTTTATTAGTTAATTGTGTATAAAATTAGAACTTTAGGGTACATCATCAAATCATACATTTTTGGATAGCTTATGTTAAATACAACTGCACTGGACTTCTGTTATTTATTTATTTTTGAATTAGTTAATTGCGATAAAAATGTATTATTACGATACTACACCAAGTAACATATCGTGGCGTAGCCTATATCGCATACGATTGCATTGCACTAATTGCAGGTGTAAATGAGTACCGTATATCTTTTGAAATGTTTCGACGAGTAGAAATCGAAGATGTAAATATATTGTCATTAACAACTTTTACAAAATCTGGGCGAAGAATTAGGCGGTAAGTGTTAATCACGTGGAATATATGGCGCCATCAATTCAACAGAGGATTCCGAGTAGAAGTTCACAATCACAGGACCTTAGTAAGGTGTGTATAATGGCTAGCTGCAGATATATATCGTCTCAGTCGTCTTCACTTGTTCTTGTGTCTGTATGCTTTCTGTGCGCTTTGTGCCAAACCAGGCGTTGTTACCCTGTAGTGAAAATGTGACTAACTATGCTTCTTGTTTTGTCATTCTTACATTTCACGAGTGTCCCAATTAACGATGTAACTGTACCCCGAACGATTACCAGTCTGCTTAAACGTCGACCGTTTTCACGCGTCATACAGAGGTCGACTTTCTGTAACGCTTCTCCAACACAGGACTTGGACCATCGTCATGGAAGTACGCGGCTATCGTGAAATTAAAAAGACGCGACTTTACCTGAACTGAATACACAAGCTGTCCTCCGTAGCGTCACTATATTGTATAGACTGTGTGCCAAATTGTATGATGTACATTATAAAAGTTGCCTACAGAAGCCCTGGACGCCCATCCACGACACAATAGGTGCTTCACGTGTGAAAAGACGCCTTATGACTGTGAAATCACTGCTGGAATTTCGACGGAAGAAAACAGGGAGATGCACGCATTCGGCGCATAACTTCTACACTCCTCTGCACTGCCTCCAGGCATTGTTATTTCCTTGAGGGCGCTAAATATAGGAGTGGATTTGCTTTCAAGGCTAAAAGTAGCAGATTTTCCACCGATACTTCACTACAGAGCGCCACAGGCTACGGAAATGATCGAAGCCATCTGTTTCGACCAGAGTAAGATTAAGAAATCTCACTCTTGGAGCTCTTTAAGTGTACCTTGACTAGCCTGAAGAGGCGCTTTTTCTTCCTTTCTTATGTGTATTTACTTGGTCTTGTTCTTTTAGCTAGCATTATTCAAATAAATACTGTATTCATGCTGCTGAAAATACAATGGTGTTCATATTCTTTCTGACTAGCCCTATTCATGTGCAGCTCTAGAGGCGTGCAACAGAAAAGAAGTGAACTAATAATTAAGTGGCCAGAATGAGGGCTCTAGGCTACAACACCATGAATGATTTAGCACACCCTTCATACCACGCAGAAAAAATTGTCATCAAAAGGCGAACAACCTTGCTCTGCGGGTAGCGAACATTCTATCGATTACAACCGCTTTCAAAGGACCCGACCCTGTTACTTACAAATTGAAGGATAGAAAGAGTAATGCGTGCTCTGCGTGACAGCGCGGATATTAGGCTCTTCCCACCACGTTTGAAAATAACGCGTGATCTCATTACGCATGCATACAAAATGACCTGACATCCGTCTCTCTCTCCCGCCGAAGCTTTGATACTGAAGGAGAATAAAATCAAGCAAGGGCGCCGCCCACCGAAAAAAAATAAAAATACTTCTACCTAGTGTGCGCCTACTTTTAAGTTTATTTCTTCTTATAGCGACTTCGGTTTGTTGTGTTTGTTAGTTTTCTGAATTTTTGGCAGCTCGGTGTATGGAATGCATCGATCTGCTACAAAAAGGACGACGTCCTCATCGATCACCTCTGCATTCGAGGCACGTGTGCTTCACAACACGGAGGGTGGGAGATGCCAGTCACTTACAAGCTCATTTAGTCTTGAAACTTCCTTTTCCGCAAAGCATGGCAGGCAGCGACTGAAAAAGGGAAATCAGAATAGTGAATTAAAATCTCATCCTCTCTTTCATGTACTTCCTTGACTGTACAGTAACAATGGTAAAGAAAGCAGAGGTTCTCCAAAAAGCAAGAAAACCCTATTGCGCTGATTTCTGCACGCCTGGCGACCTCTCACGAAATGAAGGCGACATAATCAACCTAAGCACGTGCGACCCTAATGGCGTAGTCGTTGGAATGCAGGCAACTGTAGGAAGGACTGATCAAATATGAAAGAAGTGAGCAAGTTGGGATGTCGAGCGGTGTTGTATTTGCAAGTTTATGATGTAGTAGGGTAATTAAAAAAAACTTTTTCGAGTTCTAAGTCTCTGTAAGAGGAAATGCTTACAAAATGTGCCTTGTCAAGCATCAGTCCTTTTCTGCTTTTTGCAGGAATAAGTTTTTATACCTGGGAGAATTGTTCTACGGCTCTCTAATGTAGCAGTTATGCGCCTGGTTCCTCCGCTTGATGCACTTTTATTTTATTCTTCACAGCTACCGTTGCAAGTAATTTTAATTACACCAAAAAAAAGAAAAAGTCGGTGGTTTAGCGTTGTTAGATCGGTAAGTCTCGAGAAAGCATGGTCTACTTGATGCATTTATGTCGGTCAATTTTCAGATGTTCAGAGCCGAATTTCGGGGTGACCCGGCCGAAATTTAGGTGTGATTATCGAATTTGCAGTGGTCCATTATACATGAATATTGTTACGTGGCAGGAGGCGTACACACCACGTAGAATGCTGGTACACTTACACCCAACACGACACAAGCACCGGGCGCACCGATCGTCAAAATACAGTCCGCTTCCAAGGATTTGGGCTCCGAGCACGCGCCATTCGCACACACACTTCATCAACCTCATCTTCGATGAGTCGATCCGTAGCAATATTAATTTAGGTAAATATGGCCAATGACAATTTTCAGGTTATCTGGGCCAAATGTTGTGGTGGCCCGGACCAACAGTCAAGGGTCAATAGGGTGAACAGTTGTGACTATATAACGGCGTATGAAAAATGCTTTGATGACTCCCCTGTCCTTTGGCTAGAAATTGACCACTTAGCTGCCGCTGCCGCTGCAGGGTGGGGCACGTGTTCAGGGAGCCATCCTTTCCACTGAGCCTGCTGATGTTCTTATAAAACAGCGGCACATGCGCTGACATTTCGTGACTTCATTCAGCATTGAAACACTCCAGGTTCTATATACGCCTTCTTTTTTTCGTTATTTCAACACTTATTTTGAGCATGTACAAATTTCCATTCTGCTTTCTGCGCGAATAACTATTTCTGACCGCAGAAAATCTCATCGTCTGCTCGAGCAGATGATGCCTGGTACTTATCGCCTCGGAGCGGGTACCAGCGGCGCGTGTAGTGCTATGTGTTGCCTCGTGTGATGAATTAAAGAGCCATTACGTAGTATTCAGCAGATAGCAGTTCATAACTGTGTGACTGGCAGCTCAGTCGACAGGTGTGGCGAAGTGCAGGACCATCTTGGGCGTTCCCTTGGATGGAAACTGACGATATGCGGTTTCATCCGCTGTCTGAATAGTTTGTATCACGGACAAAGTATCTCGTGACGTCCCACTTCCACGCGGTTTATGAGGTCAGCGGAGGTTCTGGAGACCGTAGGAGGCGAAAATGTCTGGGCATTTTTCTCGGGCCGCACGCCACAGATCTGGTAGCGTCTGTGAATAAAGGGGGGCGAAGGACACAGCCTTCGAGCAACGCCAAGAGGAGGCACACAATGTGCTTCTGCCTCACGACTTATAGTTGTCCTATGGCGGAACGATTCCCTAGCCCATCATAGTGGCTGCAAGCAATCTCTACAAGCAAGCTGCTACGCAGCTGCCAGTAGAAACCTGCCTGTTATCACACCTACCGGCCAGTATGTATCACTACGTAATCCTGAAGAAGTGATCAGTTTGGATACGCTTTTATGGCAGGCTTATTCATTAGAGAAATACTATTTCACTAATCACGTTAGCGCAAGAGATATCTGTCACGAGATATCCGTTCGAGACAGCTTTGGGGAGCCGCGGTGGTAAGCACAATCCATTGGACGATGCATGAGCGCGCTACTGCCGCCCATGTCGGAAGCCACTACACACATGATGTTATCAATACCTATGATATCTGTAAATTCAGTTCAGTTCATTTCAGTCGTTCAGTCGTGTCTGACTCTTCGTGACCCTATGGACCATATCGCCCGAAAGGCAACGGTTGGAAGCTGTGTAAATACAGTGAGCTGCTATTCACGCAACTGCGGTCAAGTTCGAGAGAATCGGTTAAGCGTAACCATTTTTAAGCCGGCCGCTTTGTTGATGTGGTCTTATAGCCTTCATCTTTGCGTCCAGAATTAAAAGGAATATGTGGAGCGCTTTCAAATGTATGTACGTGCTGGCGATCTTGGTGCGCGCATGTTTTTTTTTCTTAATATTTGTACTTACCTATTTTCTGTATGCTCACCCTGCGAAAATCCCTTCCTGGGATTGCAGTATTAATAAATAAATTAATAAATAAAGAAGAAGCCAAAACTGTACCTGAATAACCTGAATACTGCCGAAATGTACGCTCAGCTCGCCATTGTGAAATAATGCAACAAAAATGTGAGAAAGCGTGCTAGAAACGTATCGCGAAACTGCGAGGTCAATAGTGATCACTTCGGCTCGCCTCCTGGTCTGGATTATCGGCTTGTATTGTGGCCCACCGTGCGGATGCTGTCTGGTGCCAGGGCTCCCTCATCCCTCCCTCACCTTTATCAACCCCCACTCTGCATCCACTCTTCACCTACTCTTCAGAGGGCATGCACCCACACTAGAAAACCATGAGACGTTCTCAACACTTCCCAGCACCCACACCGCACTATCTCCAACCTGAAGCTTGCTGGTCCCTTTCCTTTGCCATGTTCGTTAACATTAGGCGTTCAGGCTAATTGAAAATTTCATGGGCAAAGAGAAATAAATGTACGAAGAAGTGGCCATCAAAGACGGCAGTGGCGATAGACCATGCGAATCTTGCAAAAATATTAAAGAGGCACTTATTCTAGGAGCGTTATCGTCGCACCTGATTTTCTGCATGCTGTCAAGCAGAAGAATAACGATGATGGGTACAACAACAGTCATCTGATGCGCCTTGAGCATGTTATCGCCCGCCCCAACCAGGATTGCGCAGTCTGCAAGATCTATAATACATTTTCAGCCGTGAAGTATTGGATTTCCCATCGTCGTTACTAAAAGTATATATCCAGTCAGTGGGTTCACTTCCCAGTCGTATTGCAGAGCGCTCACAGCAACTGTACAAATTAAGACCGAAAGGCGAGTAAGAGGACGTTCTCTATATATTACACAGATTTAGAGCTCAGTGTTGCACAGGGGATGCACAAGTGCGCTGTCGCACACCTCCGCCAAACTAAACAGGAAGCTGTTCACCTCAATGTTTGTTTTTCTTTAGGTAGGTTACTTTTCTTTAGTTTTACCTGGGTCCTGATTAGTACTCTGTAAAGGGAATATATCTATGCCCAACCCGTGTTACTCTTCCTGAAACCGTATGTTTGTTTCATTCAATGCTGCAACAGCTACCAGGGCATTGTACCATAAGTACAACTGAATTAGTGAGCGATTTATTAGAGGCAACGTGTTGCTTCCATACCTCTGTTCTGGGAGCGGAGTTCGTTGAAAATTGCCTCGTCTAGTGAGTACTCTGCAATCACAGGCACGTCCCGGAGAACTCTGTCACTGAACTAGAGGCCAAGCGCCGCAAAGCTCCGCTCAAACGCTTCATGCCAACTTCATAGATATACGGCATACAGCATTCAAACACTAACACATTTGCCGGGGCGCTGCGCGGATGGGGGACCGGTCAATTTTTCCCCATTGGCGTCAAGGGAGTCCCGCAATGTTCTCCCGGACCCTTGGTACGAAGGCGCGATATTGAGACGGCGATGAGGGGACAGAAGTGAATCGAGCAGCAATAGGAGGAAAAGACGCGCAGTCACAGAGCAAGATACTGAAGGCGACGACAACGACAACTGCGCCAAGCAAACGTTGCGGTTAGCTCGGGGGAGGAATTACTGCGCTCCCACAAGCGTTGCTAGAGTCGACATCGGCGTCGTCGATGGCGGCTTACGCAAACAAAGTTACGTGTCCCCGAGAGTCGCTTTCGGGATTAGGCGCGGCCCTGCGGGAAGCGCCTGTGAGGCCGAGATTGGCGCACGCACGCGCCTGCTACTGAGTGTGATCTGCGGTGCGCTGGGATTAGCCGCAAATTGGATCCGCGGCCCACAAGCCCCGGCACACGAGAAACGAGGTGCTGCCGCCCGCCCGGTCGCCGGCATGAGGGCGCTCGACCTGGCCGCTCCGGCGGCGCCGACCCTGAGATGACATTCTTTGCGGCTCCTATCGAACTCGGTGGACGCGGAGGTCGCGGTCGCCGCGGCCGAGAAGCGGCACGAGTAGGCCTTTTTTCGACGCGAAAACAGCCCGTGCTTTGGACAGATGAAGTTCGGCTCACCGGAAAATAAGACCACTAAGGGCTCTGGCTCCTCGTCGTCGTGTCTTATGTGATATCCTTTTTTTAGGTGGCCCCAAGGAATTAACAAGACTTTCTGAACAGGTTGCACTAGACGCGACGTACACCAGTCAACGCACGGATCGAAGGAACATTTTGCTGGCAGTGATAAGAACGAATGTACAGCCTTGAAACAAGTTATTAAGCGACAGCGTATTGAAGCTCGCCAAAAAAACCACTGACGCCCCCGTGAACGGTGGTCAGCAAGAATTCCGATTGGTCGACATGGCCGTGACGTCACAATCACGTCATGATTTCGTGCTGGGATTTTAGAAAGTCACTTTCAAATAAAAGCAAAATAATTTGGGGGGGGGGGAGGGGAGAGGGAAGGGTGGGTCAAATGAAGCCAAAATTAGCGAGGATTCTCCACAAAAGGGGGTATTTCAGTTCATAGAAGGAATTCAATCAAACAATCATTGTGGTCTGAAGCCAAATCTTCAGCAAACCAGGAGAGCACACATTGTATAGACTACGAGGAGTCCTTGTTTTTATATCACACACGGTATTTCTTACACATTTCATGCCAATTTTTATATCCTGCGCGGCTGCATATAGTTTCTGTGTGGCGCCACGAAGGTTGGTTGGTACCGAACTTGTTAAACCTAATGAGTGCGTTTTTTTGCGTATGCATTGGAATCTTAAGTATGGGAAGTGTACTGATGTTACAGTAATACAGTTTCACAAAGGTTAAATAAGTTAATTACAAAAATAAACCTTAAAAATCCGCAGAATTAAAACGCGGTATCAAAGGTGCTATTGCGCCTACTCCTCATACGGAGCTCAAAAGTCCCCCTAACTTTTTAATTAACAACTGCACATAACTGAGGTAGTCTGAAAAATAAATAAATAAAAAACATAAATAAAGCTACTGTTCTTTTAAACAAATTTCGGAGCTATATAACAAACACTGATCGCGGCTAGAACGCCGAATGTTAACCCAATTTATTTCCTTCACGAGTATTGCTTTTTTGCAATCATTTATGTTTCTTTTAATAAATGATCTTTTGTGTGTATCTGTATTGTAATATACATTTCACGAACATGATGCTACTTCGCGTAATACTAACCCTTGGTGCAGTCGACGTCACCGTTGTGTAAAGCGTTCGGGCAATGTTCATCCAGCAATAAAAACTAAAATTAAAAATCCGCTCACAATTTGCGGACGAAGTGGTCATGCTCATCTTCTTAGCATATCTGCGTGGATCTACTTCCGTACTAGCATTGCTTGTAAAACGTAGAAACTGCGATCAGGTATTGATTTTTATGCAGGGAAATGCGCCGATCGAGCGCTCTACACAAGGGTGACGTCAACTGTCCATTCCTAGTTTTTGCACCAATTAGAAATTGCAGTCCTTAACAAAACCACTTCTCATACTAAAGAAAAAAATTTAACAATTAATTTGCAAGGGAAAGATTATTTCTTTAAGCTCATTCGGCACCTCTAAAATTTCTTCCACTTTGTAGTGAGCTGTATTTCATTTACATGTTTTTGCGTCGAATTATATGTCATGTATGCTAATGGGAACCTATTCTGTATGCCTTGGATGTTGTACATCTCTTGTATTTGCATATAGTTGGTGTAAAATGTTGTAGGGGCTCGCCCATCAAAATTGACATTGTGCATGAACATGTCATTTTCCTGGTTCCAGGAAAACGCCATTTGTTTTATATTATACCGTCCAATCACACTCTCCAGCAGGGTTCGCAGTCATACGAAGAATATATACTGCGTACCAGGTAGCCAATGTACCTCGTGACCTTGTTACTCTCGCGTAGGCTTCAGAAGCGAGCAGTGATGAGCATGGCAACACTGGCGAGGTGAAGAGGTCACGTCGCGCATGATCATGCATATACTGATGGGAGCTATTCCTTGGCGCTCGCTCTAAACACGTGCTTTTTAAAAGCGCGCGTCATTTTGAAAGATATTGTAAAAATTTCTTAGCTCGCAGCACCTCTGTGCAACGCGTTTTTGTAAATACAAAACTGGCATGGATATTAGTAAGCGTCGGCTATAAACCGTTGATTCTAACTAGGAGGCTTACTGAAAATAGCAACAATTTAGCTATAAAAAAATTATGTAATCCTCGCGCTAACATAATTGATCTGTTTCTCGGTGTCCATCGAATGCGTCATTGCTGTGTCTTAAAAGCCATTGGTATGTCTGATTAAGCCTGCTATTAAAATCTATTGACGGGCTTACTTCGAACATCAACTATATTGCAGCTGACATTGTGAGAGATGGTGCTTAAATTGGGACTTACTTCAGTCGCCGTCTGACAACTATTTTTGCTATCAGGGCAGTACTACTTTCGGCGAAGGCATTGATATTAATCGCGAATGTTGGCCCTTGAAATTTACCCCATCGTTGAAAACGTTCTTGTCGTTCTGCATTCGGCATCGATCTCAAGTGCACCTTACTATATAGGGCATTAGGAAAGCGGCAGGGCAAAATAGGTTGCTTGCAACCAGACCACGTTCAAAATCCGCATGCAGTCAACAGTCACTAGTAAAAGCCGAAACGTATGGCTCAAATAATTTCGCCAGTTGTTTTTGGTTCGAGGTTATCCTGATAAATGTTAATAGCTATCAAGGTGAAAACAACCTGCCATACCTCCTCTACTGGAGCGGAACTTTATGCTTTTTGGGCGGCTATTGAGATCATCGTTCGTAAATAGCACTGGCATGGTGTCTTTCTTTTTCTTTCCTATTCTAAACCAAGCTCATAGATTTTCGTGCGGCACAACATAATGGAAAACACAAACAACTCATTTCAGACATCCGAGAAGGTGGCCACGGTGCAGTATGCAGTGGTTCTAATAATTTAATAATTTTTCTAATGGCTTTCAGGATAATGCTTCAAAACACGAAACCACGTTGCAGACCAAGCTGCCACACCAACCTAAAACGACCAGCGTTATGTAAATATTTCTTCGAAATCTGGAGCGGGCGCTGGTAGTTTATGTGGAACGCTATAGAGGAAGCAGTAGCATGGAGAAAGCTACAGACAAATACATACCGAACCCAGTTCTTGTCAACCATATATGGCCAGAAATACGATCAGACCTATGTTCATTATGTAAGGAAAGGGGATCTCTAAATCACATAATATGGGAATGCGCAAAGTCACCAGGCAGGGCTAAAAATATAACTAAAGACACCTGGGAGACCCTTCTGCGAAGCTGAGACCCAAGAGCCCAAAGAGAAATTGTTCGAGTGGCCGAAGATGCCGCCGGAGTCCAAGAACTACCGGCCTGCAACTAAGGCGACCTTCCCACCTTCCGGGTCTAACCCCCGAAGAGCGGGATAGTCACTCTGCTGGACGAATAAAAGTTCTCTCTCTCTTTATGCGGAACGCGAGTGAATGTTTCGACTCTAGTCCTCACGCACTGGGCGTTGAACTATGTGACTATGGGGAGACAGTAAGACACCTACTCCTTGAGCGCCTTATCTTTACCACCGAATAACGTTCGCTGTTGTGTCGTCTGCACCACTTCGGTCCTCGTCCTCTTCTGGAACTTGAGATTCCCGGACCAAAATCGATGTCCCCTAACAGTTACAAAGCGCTGATTCGCTACCTTATGGTGTAGCGCTTATATGGGATATTGTTATGAATTAAAAGAGCAAAAAGATGTAAGTGAGAAAAGCCCACGAAGAAGTAGCAATTGGAAATCTCCAAAATCTTTGTTTGTGTAATACACAGTCAAAACTATTTACTTGCTCAGCCGCAGTCAGCCCTGCTGAGTTGCATTCGCTCAGGTGAGCGAAAATTATACCATTACCTCTCGATATAAATCCGCATCTCGGCGATAACTGCGGGAGACGTTAAATCAGAACACCTTCAAGTTGGGCACAGTCTCGGAGTTAGGTCTGCCCACCAAATTATGCACCATTATTTGATTTCTTGCTCACGAGTAGCGACTGAACAAAACTGTTCGCAAAACTCCCGGTAAAAATTTGTTTCTCTTACTGCACTGAACGCTTGCTAATCGCGTAAATTAGAAATACTCTGCCACAGAAGTAGGTGTAAGCAATGATCTATATGTAGTACGTCTCCGTAATGCAACCGTGCAAACATTTTCTTGAAGTAATTTGGAGCGGTATGATTTCTCACGTACGTTGCGCAAACTACGTCTCGTCTCAAGCACAAGGGACATGATATTGTGGGATTATGCACGTGTTGCTATAAGTAGTTTTTTTTTTTAATAATAGTTGGCTGATATGAGAGATTGTTCAGGGCACCTGCCGGACTTTTAACACGTATGCTTAGTTATGGACCGTTATGTGTTCTGCACTGTATTTTCCCCTTTCTTTCTTTCTCAAAATCATACCAGCACCTTTTGCACACGGTCAAAAGGCAACTTTACAAATGACGGAGGCTATACAGGCAAGACATTCTCAGCGTTAGTGTGAAACTACATGAGAGGATGTCACTGGTGTACGTTGGGAAGTTAAACAACGTTCACAGCGGAAGGTCTAAGGGTTCATGCAGCTTGTCTGAGCAAGTACCACATGAATTATTCAATGTGAGCTGAAAACAAATAATTTTTTCTACTGAAAATTTGTATGCCTTATTCGATTTCCTGAATCAAGAGTGGGGTCCGACTCACTTCAATAATGAAATCCATTAGTGTTCTAGCTAAACGCAATAATATATGCATCCTATTAAATATTACGGGGACATTTAAGCTGTTCATGTCCCCATTGTGATTTTTCAGTCCCCATTTTGACACTGGGAACGCAAGACTTTCTCGAAAACAAGGCCTTAAATTGCTATAGCTTCAGTATGAGACATACAAATGATATGATTATGGAATTCATCAAGAGAGTGCTGATTGAGTGAGCGGTCTAAAAGCAAGCAGAGCCCTGTGCTAAAAAGCATCGCTGCAGAGAAGCACAATTTCATCTGGGGATTCATAAGTCAGCGAGGATCGCAGCAGAATTTGAGAGAACGAGAACATCTTCGGCGGAATTTCGCTTGTTTGGGTATTTGAAACAAAATTTTGAGAAACACTTATCACCAACCAAATTATTTATTAGAACCCGACGTTTCGGGACCAACTCGGTCCCTTCCTCAGGGGCGACTAAAGTTCGAGGCCCGCAGCAGCAGGCAGCTGCCTACGCTTCACCTCTCTCAACACGTGGCGAAGTGCAATTGTGTACGCTTCCCCTTTCTCAACAGGTGGCGAAGTCCAATTGTGTACGCTTCCCCTTTCTCAACACGTGGCGAAATTCAATTGTGCACCCTTCCCCTTTCTCAACACGGGGCGAAGTTCAATTGTGTACGCTTCCCCTTTCTCAACACGTGGCGAAGTTCAATTGTGTACAATTGGACTTCACCGTGTGTTGAGAAAGGGGAAGCGTAGGCAGCTGCCTTCCACTGCGGGCCTCGAACTTTAGTCGCCCCTGAGGAAGGGATCGAGTAGGTCCCGAAACGTCGGGTTCTAATAAATAATTTGGTTGATGATAAGTGTTTCTCAAACGTTTGTTAGAATTTGAGAGAGAGGTTTCTTGGGATCTCGTTAACACAACGCTACAGATCTTAGACAAGGTGGCTCACCAAAGTAGAAGAGGCATACAGAGTCCCAAGTGCCTATCGCTTAGCGGAGTACGTCAGGTCATTTTAAGACTGCGCGAGATCTCTCTGCAACGAGAGCAGCCGGGTTAATTATATAGCCCCGCAGGTGTCTAAACAAAGCACCTTCCATTTGTCAATGTGAACACGAACCGCGGCTTTCGCATTCTCGAATCGATGCAAGCTCGAAGTTGATGCAGTGGGCCGCGCCGGGCTGTTGTGTAAGGCAAGAGCACCATTAGGATAGCAGCTGTGATTAAGCATCGGCAGAAAATGATGAATTTGTTCGTGCATAAGGTTAATTAACATTGCTTAGCGTCGGCACGGGTGGTCTCAGTTTAGAGAACATTCAGCGAACGACTCTAGTTTCCAGCTGCAAACCGTTAGTGGTGCCCTTTCTTGTGCAGAAATTTTCTCTCTTCCTGGGCTCCCCTCTCTAACTTAACTTATTCTCTCTCTCTCTCTCTCTCTGTCCAGCACATTTTTAGGAGTCAAGATAATTAACGACGCAGCAGTAAATGAGTAGAAATATATATATATATTTTTATGGCGAAGCTTCTGCCAGCGATGATAGCACATCAGATACAAAAATGTGAAAAAAGGCGTAGAGATTTGAGATTTGCGTCCGATAGTATAGTTATTGCACTCGCATTCGATTGATGTTGGACACTCCTAAACCGGGTTCATTTGCGTTTATTTCCTTTTATTCGTGCTGAAAAACATAAGTCATGCTCTCGCTCTATTCTTCTGGGAAGAAGTGCGAGTCGCATTTATATTGCATAAGCACATAAGCCTATCAGTTGGGAGCTTGATATACTTGTCTAAGCTACAGAGACGGCTATCTTGTGGAAATAAAGACGGCCTGTGCTTCAACTAGCAATATATGGGTAATTAATTTAGTCCGAGAATTTGTGGCAGATTTTTCTAATCGATAGCAGGTATCTTTCACGCGACTATCCACGAGTCTCAAGCTTCTCCAAACAGCGGTCTAGGTGATTATCACGAAAGTGGAGAAAATTAAAAATCTTGTTGGTCACGAAACGGAGCAAGATTTCAGTGGGAGCCTTAATTAAGCATCAGGGCAAAGGACAGTTACGAGTCATCATAAGGAGCGCACTCAATGTTGGCCCGTGTAAGTAGCACGGGATTAGGTATTCTAACAAACTTAGATAAAAGCTACTGCTGCCGCACAATACTAGAAAACAGCGCTTAGAAAAATGTGAGATAGTAACATATGCTCACCCAGAATGTTAATGCGATAAAAAATGCAGAATAAAAAAGGGAGGATAAAAGATAGGAATGTGGTGGCTGGCCACGAACAACATGCACCTGTAGTTGATTAGAGGACAGTGGGATTCAGATGCTTCATGAGCCTGACAGCATGGAGGAGAATCCTGATAGTTGGTGCAGTGAAAACGTATCAAGAAATAGGAGGAATAGCAGGAAGATGGGTGTTCTAGGAAGGCACTGGTCAGGAGCCCAAGAGAGGGCGACAGTAAGAAAAGAAAGAAAAACAAAGAAGTAACACAAGAGCAAAAAAAAAAAATGTGGTATGGTTTGTTTCACCTGCAAAAGGAGAAAAATACTAAAGGAAAAGTATTCAAGAAATAACACATGTTAGTGAATGACAAAAATTAACGCAGCGAAAAGTTCTGAAAACCTTACGGGGACAGACCATAGCAGGGAGGATAATGTAGGAAAAGTGTTATGATTCACTATATGTAATTACAATCAAGATTGATTATGGAAATGATTAATATTTTTTAGTTAATAAGCACCCGCACCAACTGTATCATGCCCTAGACTTTTCCATTTCTCTTTGCTATCACGTTGGTTCTCTTCTGTTTTTATTTTCATGAGATGGGTATTTATTTCCTGCTTTTCAATGAACGTTTTACTTGCGAAAAAGCACGCGTGTTGTGTCCTTCTGCTCCTTGGTACTCATTTCTTCAGCTACGTTCAACATGTTAAAAAGCAATATAAGAGATTTAAATTTTTTTTTTTTTCTCTTCCTTTCTTACTGCCGTCCTTGTCAGACTGCACCAGTGCCTGCCTGGCCAACCTTATTTCCCTGTATTTCTTGACAATATTTTTCTTGTTGCACCTGCTCAAACTCAGCCAAATTCTCGCAGTGGTTCATCACCTAGTTTCCTTCTTACCAAGTAAAACGCGTCCTCGTATTATTGTCCTCGTTTTTTTCCTCAAATTAAAATTAATTTTCAGCGTTTGCTTGTATTTCATCCCTTTCTTACTGCTTTATTTCAATATTTTGCAGCAGCTGCACTTATTATTAGTTCTTTTTTATTTGGAATCACTATTCGTATACTGCATACACCAACGTTGATCTAGACGTTCTAACGTTAAACCAGCTTCTTGTGGCCACTTATCCCGTACTTCAGCACAGTACTTTCCCTGCTTCACTCTCTGTTGTGTGATGTTCTTCAGGGTAGGGGACCATAGCTTCCAGCTCAGAGAAAGTCATCTTCGAGGCAACATTTTTCCATTTCATTATTCTTCGCCCTACTCGCCTCCTCTTCGCTTCAGCACTTTTCATCTTTGAAATCAAAAGCCTGTGTAAAACCTGCTGGTAGTAACTACGCAGTGCTGACAGAGACACGTCCACTTGTAGAAACATTGGCAAGCGAAGTGAGACTCCGCCTGAACCCTAGCTCGGTGTCTTTGACCTTGCGAAGCAATCTTCCAGAACTTCGCCTACCCTTGGGCGCATTGCAGTAATATAGAAAATCTGAGAAGCCACCATCAGAACATTCAAAATTTTGGGATAACGCTCCTGTGCAGGAAACTACAGTACAAGGAAGAGTGAAACGCGTTTCCACTTTGTGTTCCAGTCAGCATATTCGCTGATACGTCAAGCACCATGCACATCCACGCTGGAGTCCTACGGAGTCTATGTGAACACGGCACAGTATGTGGCTTCTGCCCTGTTGTAAATAAAACCCTGCTGTTGCAAGGGTTGGTTATGTTGTTTCCATAGATTACAGGTTTTGCTGTCCGTCGCTTTGGAATGCCGAAACACTGTTTTAATCTTCCTCAGCCTTTTCGTTTTTAAGGGCTCCGTATTGAGCCTTGCATGATGATGGTGGCTAAAAGCCAACGAACTAAGTGCTTTTGCGTTGTAGGCTAAGCAGATGTAGAGAGACTACGCATGGGCTTCTAAAAAAATTTTGTTCAACATATTATTGGTTATGACTGCGACATCAAAAGTGAATGGGAAAACACTTGTTTTTACGTTCTACTCGTCTTCGCTTTTAAGGTAACGAGTATACAGTCTGGAAAGTGTTATTAGAAGTGGTTTCCTGCAGTTTCATATGATGTCCGACACAACTGTTAGAACTTCTATACTGTAGGCACCTCAACGTACTGAAGTCAGCTAAAGCTATGTGCTAAAGTTTGTTGTTTGCAGATAGGCCGCATTGTGCGCAGGCGCAATTGTCATAGTCACGAAGGCGGCCGAGTTAAAGTTATGTCCCATTTAGGCCTGTGGCGCAGCGGTACATTACGGAGTAGGAGCTCGAATGACCGAAACCGGATGTACCAGTGGAAGACTTTTTTGGATGGTGTCACTTTTCGAATGAAGTCTAATTGTGCGCCGCCCTGCAACCGATAAACAAAGGCTGTGCAGCGTAGCACGAGCAGTGCATACGTGAAATCGGCGCCGAATTTTAAGCATCAATGGAGCCCCTACTCAGCGCCATGGTGGGTCGTGTAGCAGGGACCGACAAGGCACGCTGAAGCTACGATTCAGCAAGGCCGCCGAGCCGATCAATGTCGTAATAACCTGACAAATGCAAAACTAACGCTCCGCACGCATCTTTACCGGTTACGCAATTATCGATTACGGCACTCATCTGACTGACGTGCATAAGCTCCTTTACGCACTTCTGTTCGTCCGTCACTAATATAGACAAAGAATTCAGTTTAATGCACCTGCAGATAACAGGCCATAGCTTCAGGCGCTGAACCACGAGTCGTCAGGCACAGACTATTGTAGCTGCCCGAGGATATTTCTATACCGTACGTTAAAGCCCCACAACGAATTTAAATTCAAAGGCGGGTAAGCCCTCATCGGTGCTTACTTTTTTTATTGTTTTGTTTTTGTTTTTGAGTGGAGGTATCGCATTTTGATTAGGCCTGTAAGTCTTGTTCCAAGGGATTTCTAGGTAGTTTTGAAGTTTAAAGTTCATTTTCTTCGATAGCGGGTCTGGTGCAGACAGACTGCCGAAGGCCTTTTCAGGCCATCAAAGGGGTTATTTTTCATGCTGTTCTTCTGGATTCAACTGATATATTCATCTTCAACCACTGCTTCATATCTGAACCGTGCCCTAGAGCTTTTAAAGTCTTTGGTGCCTGATGCTTCAAGTTGACACATGTATTTTAGCATGAGAGATGAAGCGTAGAAAGGGCCCAACACTGAGGTAGCCCCTAAAAGACAAGTGCAATGAGATGTTTACCAAGAAGGAAAGAAAAATGGTATATAATATTTGTATACCATGCAAGATATTAACAATGACGGCTTCGAAGGGTAGCATAAGCAGAAAGTAGTTTCATTTCATATTTGTGGTAGCAATGCATCAGTAGTTTGAGCCAGAAGATTTCTAAATTGTTCATCACAGATTCCCTCTGCGATTGTGCAAATATTCTAAATTACTATTTTAAACACTAATCATTTTCCTAATAGGCCCTAAGCTTTTTTCATGGAATAAATATTGCAGCACAATACAGATGCGGCAAGTGTCTACGGGTCCTAGTGAAGAAAATAAATAAAAAAAAAGAACTACAGCTGATCGCTAGCCTTATGGATGGCTGAACAAATTGCAGCATGGCTTCAGACCTCGGGTCACCGCTTTGGCAACCCTTTTCGACGCCATGGAATGCCGCAATGCATTACTCTGAAAAGGGAACAAAAGAGCGATCGTAGAACTTTAGTATTCTTTCACAATACGCAGGAATAGGCCCGAACCATAATGCATTGACCTCGGTGAGCCCAACCAAATGGCCTCAATAAAACCCGCCTTGTGCAACTGTTAGTTTCACAAACTAACTAATCTTTACGGTGATTATTCCAAGACCACAAACAGAACCACCTTAAAATGGCAATATTTATGGTCAATTTTGTTTTTTCGCTCTCCACCTTTCCACACTTTCGGGCTTCATTTGCGGCTAAAAGTCTCAGCTATGCCGCGCAACGGTATGTAGTTCTGTATAGTTTCTATCAAATAGCGAAGGGCGAAATATCGAGCAAGTAGGCCAGCCAAATTTTGACGACGCTTTAAAATGTACAATATTCGCATATTAGTGCCAAAGTAACTCCCATGCCTCTGCAAGCATGAGACTAATTGGTTTTCTTTGTTTGCCTAATTGCTTCACTTAGCACTTTTTTGAATTTTAAATATAGAATTATAGGGCCTTCTTTCGTATGTGAAAACAAAGAGGGGGTAATGGCGCAAGTAATTTCACCGCCCTTTAAACATGCCACACCACTTACTCCTTTTAGGCTGCTGAAACAGCAGCCAGCCGCCTCGATGCGCGTAATCGAATATTTTTTTTCATCAACGCACGGCGGGGCACATTAAACACTTTAAATCACCGTTCGAGTAGCGTTTTAGTTGTTCGTTTCTACTAGCGAAGTTCCGTTTCTTCTTTCTTATAATTTACTTTTCATGTTTTTTTCTTTGTCAGGTTATAGCGCCTTTTATTACTACTTCAAGGGCCACATGAAAATTATTGCAGTCAACGTTTTGAGATAAAACGTTGAATTTTGAGTTACGGCAACATAGGCCATCTTTACGCCGAAACTCTCCACTTAGAGGCGTTCATAATGTATGGGAAGGCGTGTGCGCCTATCTACGCCTGGAACTGCAGGCACCCGTGTGTCTTGAAATATGAGGTTGTTCAACCACTGAAAGCGTAGAGACTTGTGGTAGTTTTATTTACCACGTATTTGTTTGCTCTCATTATTTATCGATGCTAGTTGTTTGTTTTTAACTTAACATTAATGCATGTGTATCGTATCTATCGGTAACGCTGAATATGGCGCGGCTGCCGCAAAGAGACGTCTGTTAGGTGTTTACGCCAATACATCCTGCTTGAAATTACCAGTGTGAAACTTTCCCGGTGGACTATTCTGGAACTTTGCATGCCTTTTTTTTTCTTTCTCGTGGTACCTAACAAAGCGCTTCTCTGTTCTGCCTGTTTGGTGCTTGTGATTAGGCACACATTAAAAGGTTTTCAGGAAAACCCGTTTTTCTTGTGTGTTCTAAACAAGACTTATTATTCTTTTACCCACCTAAATGATTGTTTTTTTTTTTTTTTGTGACGGTTTTGAAACGGCCTCTTTAAAACTTCTAAGCCACATAAAAACAAATACAGGGCTATGTGACATTCGACGTTGTAGTTCTTCATTATGGTTTATTTCACTATTGATGCGTTTGGTGTTTGAATGCTTTGTAGAGATCACACAAAGGGGACTGTGTTGCCGCTAGGTAGATTAGGAAAGTAGGGCAACCGAAAGTCAAGAGTAGCTTAAAGTAGCCAAACTCTTTATTGCAGGCATTATAAGTACGAGTAAATTTCGAATATCTCTGACTAACTATGATGAATACAGAGTTTCACAGCGCGAACAGTACACGTCTCTTTCTCACGAGAAATTACTGGCAAATTCGAGCTTATTCGAGGTTTTCCCGTTGGGAAAGAAAGAAGACGCAGACGCAGTAACATGAGGGGAAGCCCACATCGTCTCCACCTTTGAAACTTAAATTTACAGAAATCCTGAGGCAACCTACACGACTGGTAGAAAAGGCCGAGCGCCAGAGAAATATTTGTAAGCAAATTCACATCGCCAGTTCTTTAAGCCGACCATGTAGTCCAAGGCGTTCAGAGCGATTTGCGATAACCGCACTTCAGAGTTAAGCAAGACCGAGAAACTAAAAGAAAAAAAATTGCTGGACGATTAAGATACTAGGCAATGCATTCTAGTACAGCTCTTCATGTAAGGAAGAAGGAATCCGCCTAAGAATCCCGACGCTACGTTCAGTACATTCGAGCGCAGCTCTTCAGATAATTTTTTAAAGGATGGAATAAGGAAATTATACAAATCCCAATGCTACCAATCAGCACATTAGGGTCGCAGCTCTTCAGATATTTCGATTGGGATATACAATAAGGAATCTTCCTCATAATCACAACGCTTCCATTCAGCACATTTTAGCGCTGCTCTCAGATATTCCGGTTGAGGGATAGAATAAGGAATCATTCTGTGAATCAAAACGCAGCCATTCAGCATTGTGACCGTGTCATCTTTGTTCCATCGTCACCATGGCGAGTTGCGGGACGCGTAAAAGAATCCTTCCTCTCCAGAACGAAGTTTTGAACCCGATCATGAACAATACTTTCTATGCTAAAGAGTAGCGATTGTATAGCCGAATAATTATTTTCATTGCTACAATGATTCCGCTGAGAAGACTTTCTTCAGATGTTAATAGCTTTGGCGTAGGCTTCCCCACCTCTTATTTCTATTTTTTTTTCTGTTTGTTTCTGCAAGGCAAAATTTTCTCTTTGCCAAATATTTTAATTTTTATTGCTTTCAGCCAGTTTTTAAGGCGCGGGCGGGACAAGGTTTTTTTACTTCTTTTTAGTCCCGCACCCTAGCTTCACGAACATCAGACATAGAGCAGCCTTCTATGCCACCTTACATCAGTGCACCGGTTACGCCCCTCAAGCCAGGAATGGGAGCTAAAAAGGGATTCAGAAATTCCATTTCTTCCGAAATTTAATGGCATTGCTCTCAAATGTATGCCTTTTACCAGGGAAAGAACTGATGAAGCATTAGGCAGGCGAAATAGTTGAATTGAGGCTTGCCTCTGGAAAAGTATGATCGCGCTTTTAATCGATCCCTGTTTAATTTTTACGGTATTCCATCGGATTGCGCTTTATATTTTTGATATTTGATTATTTTCTTGGTTAGTCGGCACCGCTTCAATTTATATTGAGAGCAACCCTTGGAACACTGTAATCGCTTAGACAGAATCATGAAATAAAATTCATAATGTCAACCAGTTCTGACATTTTGCGTTGGTTGTCCTCAAAAAAATGCGCAAGTTATCTCTATTTGATAATACGACCTTCGCAATACGAAACGCGAGATTGTTTAATTAAAACCAGTATGGCTGTAAAAAAATCAAAAATAAATAAATTTATTTAAATTTATTCAATCAGTAAGGCATAAATCATGTCAAATTTATTTAAAAGGATTAATGGGCTCGCATCAAAACCGTTTTACATCTCGGTAAAAGACTGGTCCGATGAATTTTATTGCACGTTCACTGAGATTTATTTGGCAAACAAATGATAAACTTTATTAGCATGTTGCATAATGAATATTAGCTATAAAATCAAGTACATGAAAACCATTCTAATTGCTAATACAGTTGAATATATTGTGAGCCTTCTGTGGATCTTCTTTCATTTGTACGTGCCATGATCTTCTTCTTTCATTTGTACATACCATCATCATCGTCCCGCGGCGCCGGCTCCGGCGCGCGCCTGGGTTCGTGATCGGATTAAAACGCTAGACAAGGCTTCGCTGTCCTTGCCGTCACGACCTCGCCGTCTCGACCTAGCCTTCTTTTACAATATACATATATATATATATATATATATATATATATATATATATATATATATATATATATATATATATATATATATATATATATATATATATATATATATATTTATGTATCAGTGTTTAAATGTATATGCGTTCCGTAAAGAGTAAAAATTAGAAAGCATCAAGAACTGGTATACCACGAAAAAAGTAAACATGGCGTTCAACATTAGAAAAAAGAGGTAATGGCTCGGAGCACTTATGCATTGTTTTGTACATTCGACTGTGGTATAAACCTATCCGCTTCAGACCACGGATTCACTGCTGCTGTGGTTATGGGATGTGCTTAGATCATACTGGGTCCGGTATCGCGAAGCTACTAACTTTGAAACCACGTTTCACTTTCCTATTTTTATACTGAAATATCTGGGCAGTTTGTCCGGCGACGTGTATTCAGATATTTTAGGATCGCACCTCTCCTGCTAAAATATCTACAAGCCCAATCCTTTAACAGTAATTAAAAAAAAACATGTTGGATGGGCAAGCTACCTCGCCATTTTTATTTTATGGGCAGTTCTGCGGGGCAGACATGCATTAAAGTTGAATATGTTTTGCCCTGTATTATCAGAAAGATATTGTGATTTGGTGCTTGCGTGTTCCGTCGAGGTTCGATATTCTCAAAGATCTCTGATTCTGCACACAGTATAATCGAACACGGGCGAGGAGTCACGCGTGGTGAAAATTTAAAATATTTTAAATAAATATCAATAAAGAGACATATATTCAAAACACTCATTCTGTTTCTTATCCACGTAATTATGTCATGAAGAGCCAAATTTTATGGACAGTCTGCTTATAATTGTGATTCACTTCATTTTCACTTTTGGTCACTTAGAGACGGAAAGAAGAGATTTCAGAGAGATCGATGAAATTTGCAGAAATTCAACGGGAACTTAAATTTGCAGCTCTTTATAAACGCCTTGGGTGTTTTTTTTTTTTTATTTCTAGTGTTCATGTGCTTTTTCGTCATTTCACAACAGCTCCGGTCCAGAACTTTCTATTGCGTCAAGTTGAAAAGCTTTGTTTCTCGATATAAACCGAAACCCAAAAACGAAGCTCTCCCACCCCCTTTTTTTTTTCTGCATTGGCACTGGGACAGCTGTTCTCGCCTCTGAACGCCTCGCGCGCGACGTTGTCTCTGCGAATGGCACGGTTTCCTATTTCGTCGCCAGAACCAACAAACCATAGGAGAAACGCCACAACGGATGATACCCAAGCCGGCCGAGCTGTTATAAAATTTGGCTCCGATTTTCTTGCACACATAACATATTCAAAACTGAAATCTTTGCACGAAGTTTTTATAACGCCTCACATGAATGCAGGCGTCGATGCCGTCGGACGCGCACCAGGTGCTTTAGAGGAAGCCAGACCGCCACCAATAGGTGCTGCGTCTTATGTGGCTTTTATATCACAGCGCCTGATCGTGAGGAAATTGGGAAAGCTTCCCATCTTTTCACGACCAGCAAACCCAAATACAAAATAGCGCTGGCCCACAAACAGCGCAGTGCGTGAGAGAGCTAGGGGAGCTTTGGGAAGAGTAAAAAATAACCCCGAACAAACGATGTCAAAGAAAGAAGTAATGTAACGCACGAAGGAAAGAAAATAGCTTGTGGTCTCCTTCTAAGGCGGCTGTCTTGTGAGCGAAAGGGGGCGGGGAAAGGAGGCCCCAGAGCCACCCTGTCGTGGAGAGGCCGTCCACCACCCGTCCTGCCTGCGTAGCCATGGTGCCGCGACAGCTCTGACAGATGCCCCATAGATGCCCCGGGGCTGCCGGCGCACGGGAACAGACGCTTGTCAGGCGGAACGAAAGGCAATCCGCATGCAGGAAATAGGCTAGAACTGGGGAAGCCCGTGCCTCTGGGCGGAACGGACTTTGGGGCACACCAGGAAAGTTTGAGAAAAACAAATTTGAGTGAGCAGCGCACCAGCAGGTTTTGGTATGGAAGATATAGGACGCTTTAAAGAAAAGCAAGGCGCGTGCATGGGTTTTTTCGCTGCGCTGAGGTAGGCCAGACTTGAGTGACGTGAAGTGGAAGCATGGATAGTGCTTAGCCAGCAGCGCTCGTGGCAGAGAAGACTTCGGTTAGTAATTTAAACAATGGGGATATTCGAAGCATTCTAAACAAATGAAAAGCTAAGGGCGTCCTGCGAAGGCGAAGCTCCTGTAACCTGTTATGTAATACCTCGACTCCTTGTTCAGGAAGGAAGGCCACTGCATTGAAGACTTCGTTGCTGAATGGGCACGCTTCAGTCGATAATTTCTCCCTTATTTGACCACAAGGACAACTTCGCCATTGTGCGGTATGCCGCAAGGGTGCCGATTTAGAGGACGCCGTAGTACTTATTAGTGTCTGAAAAAGAAGTGTACTTATCTTCGTGACGAACATAGAAACGTTCGTCATTATGTTGGTCACGAAATTTTCGCTACAAGCATAGAACCGGTGTTAAAATCACCCGGGAAAAGTTTGAGTCTTTCATGCAGCAGCGCATCTTTACGAGCTGGGTTAACCAGCTCATATCATTACAGGCTACAGTGTTCAACGTTTCCTATCTCGGCAGCGCATACTGCCAGTGGGGTTATCCGAAATCGCGACTGGTACATCCTCCGCTGCAGTAGCCTGCCTGCGGTCGGTTCGCAATCACGTGACTACCTGTCGCTCTGTCACACTCGCGAGTCCGATGGTTGACGCTGACGTCGCTCTCGGTCAGCTAGCAGCGAGAGGACGGCTGCGTTTCGGCGTGCTACCTACGCAAGCATAAAATACTGAAAGTGCATTCTAGTCTACTTAAAACTTAGAGATAATAGCAGCGGCTGCCCTAGCTGATGACGCAGTTCATGCAAGATTCGTTTGATAACTTGAAGCACGACAGGACTCGCGCTCGCGAAGCAACAGATGCAAACGCTTCTGCGTACGAATAAAGAATCACAACTGGTTACAAATAAGTAAGACACCACAGCAGTATTTACGTGCGTGGACAGCTGCACGATATGCCACGAGGCAGAGGATCAAGGAAAAGTGGAAGGGAAGGGTAAGGAGAGATCCGCAAATTTCAGGTTCTTCTTGTTCATGTCATTCTCTCGAGATGCACGTAGATTTGGCGGAGGACTACGTTTGGAGGAAAAGAGTAACCAGACCTTATATTGCGTAGAAACAATAATACAAATACACACGCACGAGAAAGTAACAAAATAATTCAGCTTCAGCTGTGTTTTACTTAACACTCAGCTGCAAATCCTGACGCACTACTTATCGCTTCAACTCACCGCCGGATCATCACGCCTTCTTCAAAGGCGGGGCCTGTCGACTACTTCAGATGAGTATGAACAAGTAACATCATTTACCTCGCATCACCGTCTTGAATTGTCACGCGCGAAATTTACAGACTTTAGCAGAGCGCTCAGATGCTTGCTGCGCCCCTCTGCTTGTAACTTGTCGTTAGACGAGGGGAATGCCAGAAGCGTGGTCTGGAGAGCGAATACGGGTGATCCTGCCATCCCGTCAATTCCAGAACCTTCGTGTCGCATTGAAGACATCTTGCCCTAACGAAAGTGGCCTTATAAAAACGCTAATATTTTGTGTATTGGATTTGTTATCGTTGATGCTGAGGCTTAGAGAACCTTGTCAAGTGCAGAACGATTAACTGGCGCTTATCGTTACATATGTTTTTCGAAGCATGGTCCTTGCGACTATGAAAAAATGTCATAATCTTCTCTTATGAACAGCCTTAGTCGCCTGGGACATAACTGCCTGCAACGCAGTCACTACCCGATGCATAACGAGGCAACAGCATAATGCCATCCTCTCATTAAACGATGTCGTAGGAGGGACCAGCGGCAATACTATTTCTTATTTTACGTTTGCAGGGATGCTCATTGCCGACGGTAAACGCTGCCGCTCTCAAATAATCCTGCCCTTCTTCCTTTCACTTTGGTCGACAATTTTCGTTCTCTTCTTTAATACTATGTTTGTTCTCGTCGTCCTCAATTTCCACCGCTTCAATGTCTCTCAAAAAAATCGTCGTCTTCACTCCCCAGTTGTAAGAGGAAGCAATATCGAGAGGTGCCATTTCGGTTGCATGTCTTTATTTTCTTCTCTCCCAATGAGCAGCAACAACAACAAAAAAAGCAACAAGCAATTATGTAAGCAACACTATAATAAAAGTAGCAAAACGATCCGGATAACAATATAATAAAATGAAATTGCAGAGTTGGGCTGAATGGAAAAAGAGCAACGGAAGCAGTAAATTTTTGCGCCAACGCAATCCAGCAAATGAGAAAGGCCTGCGAGGCGACGATAAGAGACTTTTGGTGTCGTCACACATGATTGAATTTTTCGACGAGACGGGCCGGTGCTTGGCGCCCAGCCGTCGTCCGCGTCTGCAAGCCGCGCGAACACACCACGCGGCGCAGATGCAATCCATGGGTGCGAATCGTCTCGCAATTTGTTGACACTCACGGTGGTTAGACGCTGCTGTCCGGGGCGTCATGCGCGCCCTGTAGAATCTTTCTTTAGTTTTCGTGCATTACGTAAGCCTGCGTAAGAAAAAGGTTCTTCGCGGTGCTTACAAACACGCCTCCAAGAAGCGCATGTTGGTTTTCTAGGTTCCCAACAATAAATATTACGAGGGACTTTAGCGACTGAAGTAGTGAAAGGCGGAAGCCCGAGTACTGCATTCTGCTACGCAACTGGCATTAATTAGTAATTATAATTAACTGAGTGGTAAATCAGTAGGGAAATACTTATTTACATAAATAATCAATTATTCACAAATTATATATTAAGGTACTTAACTAGTCATCATTGTTAATTGATCATTTTATTGATTAATAATTGTTGATTTCCATAAGGCCATATATGGCACGCATTCGCGCATACTGTGGTGGTGCTCTGTGATTGGTCAAGACCTCATGACGTTATCTCGCCTCGGCCAATCAGAGCGCCGCAAGAGCAGGACTCATTTTGTCCATGACAGCATGAGCCATTAAACACTTTCGCCTCAATTCTTTTAGTTTCATTGCCTTAGTGTAAGCTATGTCATTTGGGACAACATGCAATGCATCGAATGACTGCAGCTCAAAAAAATGAGCACGGACATGTGCTCGTGTTTTAGTGCGCCCGCCTGGTTGTATTCGTGAAACAAAAGCATGAAAAATTGCCAACCATTACGTTACTTCCTAATGCAAAATTTGAGCACAGCTCATCAGCTGTTTCACCTTTTCGATAGATTGAGGCAAAGAGTTTGAGCAAGACTTGTATGTTTGGTTGGTTTGTGGGGTTTAACGTCCCAAAGCAACTCAGGTTATGAGAGACGCCGTAGTGGAGGACTCCGGAAATTTCGACCCCCTGGGGTTCTTTAGCGTGCTCTGGCACCGCACAGCACACGGGCGCCTTGCTTTTCGCCCCCATCGAAAAGCTGCTGCCGAGGCCGGGATTCGATCCCGCGTACTTGGGAACAGTAGTCGAGCGCCGTAACCAAGACTAGTATGTGCAATTGAAAACAACGAGCAAGACACGTATATACAATTACAGACAACGTTTTTATTTTTCACACGTATTCCTTCAAGGAACACTCCAGTAACAGTTCTTGGCTGTCATAAAAGAAGCTTTGTGGTCGGAGAAATGAAGAGAGCAATTAAGTTATCGGTAGGTTGCGGGAGGCAGCGCGTTAGCCTTTAGGAACGTTGCGCGACGAACAGATCGCAGCGACAGACTGATGCTGCTGACGCCGCTAGCGAGTGAAGAGAACGTAACTGCGCGTTTCGGCTTGGGATGCACGCACCGTGATCCGCTGATAGCGAGCCGGCGTTTCGGGAACCGGTGAGCACCCTCGCTGCCACGAAGGAAGAGGAAGGGGGGGGGGGGGGGGAGGAGGGCGTACAAGCAGTGCCGAACGGGGTAGCGCGCGCAGCAATTAGATAACACGCGCGGTCGGCGCCATGCAGAAAGAAGGGGCTGAGCTGGGGGGCTGAAAGGGGGGCGGAGCTGGTTTGGATGCCGACGACGACGCGAAACCCCTGGTACGGGCGCTTAAGAGCTGCGCTCTAAAACACTAACACCAACCCCAACATATTTAACCCAGTGTTTCGGGACCAACTCTGTCTCTTCATCAGGAGTCATCAGGAGTTGAGTTGGTTCAGAAATGTTAGAGAAATTTTTTCAGGTCGGTATTAGTGTTTTTTAACCGTATATGTGCCCATATGTATGTGTTTCTGAGCGTGTTGCTGTATATAAGCGGACGGGGGGGGGGGGGGGGGGGGGGTAATTTCGTGACAGAGAGAAAATAATTTGCTAAGAGACTGGTAGGGCGCGCGCTCATTAAAGCTTGGTTAAATTTTGAGAAGGAGCAAACATACCAGTATATTAACGGCCTTTTATCAAGGCTGAAAAACGTGAAATGGGTTAATGAGCCTCTATCTTATTCTTTATTGGTATCGTGAACCATCCGGTAAATATTTGAACCAATGGTGTTCTTTGCGGTCCCTTCACGCTATCTCGATTTATCTGCGCTCTTCCAACTGTATAATAAATGGAGATCATGGTGCAGAAACCGCTTGTTTTGCTACCAACATTGAGAGGACCTTTCATTAGCGGAAAAAAAGATACATCGCCTAATATGTATAAAAAAAAATGAAAGCTTTAAGGGTTGTTCGGAACATTTGTTATTAATGTAGAAGACAAAGGAATGTGTCGAGCTCGCAATTCTTGCTTTCCATTGTTCCAGTGGACGCACTGCGTTGCACTTTCTCGGGTCATTAATAGTATGCTCACCAATTAGTTGGAATACGAGGTTCAGCATGCCTCGCTACAGCTCTATTATTCATTGCTGTTAAATAATATAGCTGCAGTAATGGCATGAGACACGTGGCCCGCTTATTTCTTATTATCGCATGCTAGTACCTGCAGGCTTTATTTAAGACATAACGAGGTTCTGCTACTATCCCAAAGAAAAAAAAAATAAAGCTCGGTGAAACCATATATATGCGCCCCGTCCTCTTTAAGCTTTGCTTTTTTTTTTATGGTGATGAAATTTCGTGTTCAATGTCGTAAAATGGAGAAAAGATCGTATTTCGATCAATACGCATTTCAGTGAAGTTACATCTCTTGCCATTAGTTTTGAGCTCCCGCTTCGAGCACTGGATTATATCACTTTATCGCTATTTTCTCTGAAACTTTTGCTCATGAACTCGACCACTGACACTGCTTTATTGGAAACCAGGGGGAAAAAGGAATCGTAAATCTTATTTACCGTTTTCACGGTGGTTTCGTTTATTTCTAATGTAAAAGCGGAATGAATATTTTCACATTTGAAAAACGACGTTACAACTAAACAATGCGCCAGTGCATTTCTTATATATTTCGGCGCTTGCTAGTCGTAGCCGAAGAAATTAAAAGGAAAGAGAAAGGGTGCTTGAACGTCTGCTCCTGAAAGCGAAACCGCGCATTCGTGGTTTGCGCACGCACGCACGCACCCACGCACACACACACACACACACACACACACACACGCACACACACACACACACACACACACACACACACACACACACACACACACACACACACACACACACACACACACACACACACACACACACACACACACACACACACACACACACACACACACACACACACACACACACACACACACACACACACACACACACACACACACACACACACACACACACACACACACACACACACACACACACACACACACACACACACACACACACACACACACACACACACACACACACACACACACACACACACACACACACACACACACACACACACACACACACACACACACACACACACACACACACACACACACACACACACACACACACACACACACACACACACACACACACACACACACACACACACACACACACACACACACACACACACACACACACACACACACACACACACACACACACACACACACACACACACACACACACACACACACACACACACACACACACACACACACACACACACACACACACACACACACACACACACACACACACACACACACACACACACACACACACACACACACACACACACACACACACACACACACACACACACACACACACACACACACACACACACACACACACACACACACACACACACACACACACACACACACACACACACACACACACACACACACACACACACACACACACACACACACACACACACACACACACACACACACACACACACACACACACACACACACACACACACACACACACACACACACACACACACAAACACAAACACTCGCGCGCGCACACGCACGCACGCACGCACACGAGCGCGCGTGCGCGCTAACAAAAGTTTACGTTGCGTTTATTGGTTTCCTTGAAAGGAAAATATTTGTTCATTTTGTGTGTCGCCTGATTGATAGCAGCAGTGCTTGGTATTCACTACACCTGTGCTAAAAAGCTGAAATATGATGTGAAACAATTTAAAGACGATCACTTCAAAACACAGTAGGCTTTGACCGCATATATTTATTTGCCAAAAAAAAAAGAAGCTTAATTGCTCGAACGATGTATGTATGTTGCCCATTCCCCTCTTGTTAGACACAAATAAAACAAATATCATAGCACATAGATGGAGATGCTCGATAAGTCATATTGTATAAGAGTTTTAACGTGCAACCTATTCTCCTCTTCTTAGACATAAATAAAGCAACGCCTAGATAAGGGCAATCTTTATTAATGATGTAATACTGAAATGTAGCGCGGGTGATGGCTAAGCGGCAAGTGAGTTTGCCCTCACTAGTTTTGGCGCAATACTGGTTAGTACTGCTTCATTTATCGCATTATGGAAGTAACGCTTGATCTGTGGAGACACCGCAATGTCCTACTGGTGTTTTCAGTCGCCACAGACAAACGCCACATGTAGATATTTATAAACGTTCTACCGGAAGCAACGAGGAAGGACACAGTGGTAATTGGAAGCAGAGTATCATATGTGAAGGTTTTCTACATATACGGAGACAATTCCGTGTTTATGAGAGCTTATTAACTTTTTCCTAAATTTTTTACACGAAGTGTTCCCGAACGCAAGGATATTATCTCCCTGCGAGTATCAAAAGTAATATTTGATGTGCGCTCAGACCGTTACCAACTAGCAGCCATATTTTCGAATCTCTTCGTCACTTTCGCGTACGAGTGCAGCCTCTAACAATTTCGAAATACACAGTCGCAGCTTTGCCGACGTCATCGTACGAAAAGAAGCAGCGCCACTCGCTGAGTGTGGCAGGAAAACCATCGCAGCTAGCGAGCACCCGACGACAGTTCGCTTTCATCGAAGCCGCGTCATGAAAGGAAGCTGCAGTAGGCGAACTGTCTACCTCGTGGGTGCATTTCCGGCTAGCATTCCCCTCGGGAGATTGGGAACCGAGGAACCTCGCTCGAAGAAAAGAACACTAGCTCTGCGCGCAGTGTAGTTCACTGCCCAAGGATCACATCAATAACGTATGAACGGCCGGCTGCCGCTCCAAAGTGTCATCCATTATTCGCACGAGCCGAGAGTCTCGGCCGTTAAATCATTCAAGGATATTATTGAGAGCAAGATGTCTGGGGCCTGCACTAATGGAAATTTTGATGAGGCGCCTGGAGAGGCAGCTCTCTCCCCTCTCTCTCTCTCTCTCTCTCTGTCGCGTCTGCACGCTTGTACGCGCGCCCTATCAGGCGTGTTGATTGGGCCGGTGTTGATTACACGGCTTGCGGGCGCCTACGACGTTAGCGCGCTTTCGGGAACGCATGACAGCGAGAGAATGCCTTTCAAAGCTGCTTACCAGTGTTCCTTTACGAAGCCGCACTGCTTTTAGACCTATATTTTATTTTTAGAATTCTGGAACGTAAAACGAAAAGAAAGTATACCGACAATCTAGTAAGGAAAACAAAATAGAAAACAAAGTGTTGTAACCTCAAGAGCGCTTGGGTGCACGCTCTCTACTCGTATGCTTAAACGCTCGAAAGAAAATCTGTTGTGTAACCCGCTTTGAGATTATGTAATCGCCTATCACCGTGTCCATGAAGGCGAGCAGGACCACAGGAACTCGTGAAGTGGAATGAAGCTGTAGACCTCTATTGTTGCGGTCGTTCATCAACAACCCATAGGGTTATCATTTCTAGTCTTGATGAAACGCGCTCTGTCACGGTCTGTACCCCCACGATGACAGGAAGCATTTACTTTTATTCCTGTCTACAAACGAGAGAGCAGCGTCAGCCGTCTGAGCTAAAATCGATGGGTGTCAGTGGCCTCAAGCGCCGTTGCAACACGGCCCATGCGCAGCACCGTAATATCGTCAGAGGCAATTTCGCCAAATACTCTTGCTTTGCATATTTTATTTCTAGCTGCACAGAACCGAATTCCTACGATACGTAGGTTAAGATTTATGAATCCAATAGACACTTCCCACGCTGCGTTTAGCTAAGTGCTAATGTGCTGAAGTGCCCTCATCAGCACACTGGATAATTCGGTTGAATGTAATCACCAGGGCTACGTGCACAGATGTGAGTTGCGTAATCGGGGAGCAGTGATGGACGCTGTTTGATAACGAAATTGACTCTCCGCTACCCGTCATCGTTGCTCGCTAGGCCCTAGGTGCACGCAATGGCTTTAAATGTGGCCAACAATAGGTAGAAGCCCGCTACAGATTTTTTCTTTTCATTCCAGAGAACGCCCTACAATGCCAGGAGAACATCAAAATGTGTACGCTGTCAGCCGTTGCTGCAGATGGATGGAAAGCAGATAACTGCTTACTGAAGACGATGTTTCTTTATTCTTGGGGGTTTATGTTCGCTGCATCTTATTATTCGTATGCTTCAAGGGACAAGTTTGAACCGATGCGCCGCTTAAAACATGCGTGAATTTCATCCGGTTTCACATCTTTATTTACGCCGCTGATAGTTTATGACTGTGCAAAGCTCGTGAGCGTGCTTTCTTGCTTTTGCGTAAGGGCTTCAGGAAATAGCGGGAGTTTATTCAATACAATATAATAAAGATGAGGAGCAATCTTATGATTCGCAGGAATTTTCTTAATTTGCATTTAACGAAGGCTTCAACGACATTGACACGAATTTTTTATATACGGCGGAGTTTTTTTGGTGCTATATTTGCAGGCTCGTCGTGAATATATGTGACTACCACGTGCACAGTTTCAAAGTAATAGCTGATTTTACCAGAACACTGAATGATTAGAAACGCGCGCATTACTTCGCAAACGACAAAGTTCCCATGCCATTAATTAACTCGACAAGTGTCACCAATTTCAGGTAACCGCCTGACCAGCATGCGAATGGTATACCATCATTCCAATGAAGTTGTCGACATGCCGATATATATCGTAGAACGACATCAGAAAAAACAATAATAAGGCGAAAGCCTTTAACGGCTCATACTGTCGCCGTTCGTTCATTCAGTCACACTATAGCTATCAATCAAATTACGTGAGGATGACGTCATCAGAAAAATAAATATACTACCACCAGTGGTAATCGAACCTCCCTTACTTGTACCCCCCAGTCGAGCGCTTTATCCTACTGCGCCACGCTCGCGATCGTGAAACGAGTATCATAATTCTTCTTTTCTACCGTGAGGAAAATAGTTGAAGAAATAAATCCTGTCTCCACCGAGAATTGGACCATCATCACTTGCAGCGCAAGCCGAGCGCTTTAACTAACTGCGCCACGCCCGGGATCGCAAAACGCACATCATAATTCTCCTTGCCTACCGTGAGGATGATAGTAGCGATAACAATGACACTACAGTTACTGATAATAATATGATGACATTATAAACACTATTAACGGTAGATTTAGTTGATAGTTGTAATGACAGCAAACGTGATGCACCGTGTGCACTAGCAACGCTTAGGCTTTCTCATTTTTGCAGTGTAGAATCCACACTGCTCTAGAAATTCCCTAAAGGCCTTCTAATTTGTCCTCTACTTGACTGACGATAACTAATTTTCTTTCCTTGAAACGTTTCTGAGAAAGCTTCACAACTTTATTTTGCAGCCGTATGACTGCTTTTGGGTCGACCTCAATGAGTAATTACTCCCTTATTACATTTCTACGAACCGCTCGCGTATATCGATTTAAACTAGGGCGACGAAGAAGGGAAACTGCATAGAGAAGTTCGCAGCTGTCTTTATTGATTTAACCTTGCGGTATTTTAGGTAAACGTGAACCTCTCTGCTTTTAACCGATTTAACACTGACTAAATGGGAACAAAAACACGCTGCCCTAAAAAAAAATTGGAATGCGTAACGTTTTCCTTAATTGTGGAAAGTGGTATGCGGGAAATGTCGTTTCGCCTGCGTAGGCCACTCGAAGAAAAAATCATCCTACAAAAGACAAAAAGATTTGAGAGCGCCTAAGCTTCGTCTTTAGGAGTCGACAAAATTGCATTTCAACCCCAATTCTTTGAAGACGATTGCCGTATGTATAATGCTTTGAATCGAGAGGCGGCTCGCGCCATCTGTTGCGGAAGAACTGTACGATTGAAGGAATTTTCCAGTGAGCGCGGCATCGCTGATAAGCAAAACGGAAACGTTCTTTGCTACTCGCTTAACTATTACTTCCGTAATTAGTTTCTAATGACCCACTTAAACATTAACTGACAGTCATTACGGAAATTCATACATTACGTCTACCTTTATTCCAGCAGAATCAATACGGTTCTGTGGCGGAGTGGTTGCATGGTCGCTTCGAAGTGCGAAGGTACCGTGTTCGACTCCGCGGTGCTCCAGAAATATTTTACTGTCTGTTTACTTTCTTCTAATTTTCGCGTTACAACTACAACGCCAAACCTAGCATTACCTGGAAGTTTTGATTTCATTGCCCCTGTGGGCAGCGCAGTTGGTGCAAACAATTGCTGAAAAAAAAAAAAAAAAAAAAAAACATTGGCTTTGGTTTAGCTTCGGTTAAACCTGGTAGAGTAGCGAAGCTAGATACCTCTGGCTACGCTTAGGTTTCGCTTGAAAGTACGACACGCGGTTTACGTAGGGGCTTGAACTTTATTGTTTATACCAATGAAGACGCTTCGGTGGTTAGTAAAGTAGTGAGGCTTTGTTTCCACTGTGTCAATAGCATGTTATGAATCAGCAGAGTTTCGCTAAAGCAGTAAGTCCAGACTGCTTCCCCATTGCGTGGTGGTAGTCGGTTGTAGTTTTCACAACTCCAGCTGAAATCGTTCTTCGACGGCTTGAAGAAATGTCGAGTCGTCGGTCGGGTCGGGTCGGGTTGGGTAACGGCTCTTTTGACCAATAAAGTGCGATGAGGCGAAAGTGTATGTTGCACGGTGGTCTGAGGCCCTCCCCTAGGATACTTCTTTTTCTCTATATTCACTCCCGCCTTCCTCCTTTTCCTTACGACTCGGTTAAGGTGTCCGCGGAGAATTGTGACAGATACAGCGCCTTTTCTTTCCTGTAAACCTTTTTGAAACGCCGCTGATGGCTGCTGCACTTATTCTGCTTCTATATGCTGTGTGCTGCGGCGTTCGAGCAAGCGCCAAAAAATGGCGCGACACGACGCCTGGATCGAACGTCCAGCGAAGTGAACTACGCCTGGTGACGTCGTCACCAGTCATGACACCTGACCGGATGTGACGTCACTATGACTTCATTTCAAGATATTATACATGACTAGGTGTGACGTCATAATGTAACATCTGGTCACGACGTCCCAGCCAATGACATCACTATGTGATGACGTCATAGCCAGTCATTGTCTATAAGTATTACTATTTAGTTATGAATAATGACTAATTAGTACTAGTTTGTTATTACTTAGTCATTAGTTAGTACTGTTATGCCGCCAGCTGCGCTACTATCATCATCACGCTAGATAAGGAGAATTAAGATGCGCTACTCACGATCCGGGGCATGGCGCAGGAAATTTTACAGCGCTCAATCTCCTGTGCCACGCCCGGTATCGTGATATAGCGCATCTTAGGTGCCGACTTCTAGAAGCGTTTCAAAAGAGAAATCACTGAGGTTCTTTGTTGCGTCTTTACTGAAATTTATGATACAAAGAAAATGCCCCCGTTGTTTAGAAGAGCCCATGTAGTTTTAATACCTAAAAGTGAGAACGAGGCTAAATTGCTGTCGGTTGGAGCTTATCGTTTGATAAGCCTCGGAAATGTTGATAAAAATGTTTATGAAGATTCTTGCCAGAAGTGTGCAAAATAATATAAAAGACCTTGTAGCGCCACATAAAACGTGCGGTATTAAAGGCCGCACCATCGGGGAAGGGGAAGGGGGGAAACTGTGACTGTGCTCCTCGCCGCCTTACCTTTCCTATCATTCTCTTCTATCTTTCTCCTTTAAACTCCTCATTCCCCTTCCTCAGTGCAGGGTAGCAAACCGGAAGCTTTCCTGGTTAACCTCTCTGCCTTCTCTCTCTTTCTCTCGGAAAAAAAGGTGCACCTTGCAAGAACTGTCCTTGAATGTGGTGACGCCTTTCTAGAACAAGTTGCTATAGAGCAGCTTGATCTTGCAAAGGCTTTCAATAGAGTGTCGCACAAAATTCTGTTCGCAATTCCAAAACATGTAAATGTTGGCTCGGTGATATCACAAGATGCTTGGATTGCGTATGAAAACTGTGTTGCACGTATCAATGTGAATAAGCAGTTATCAGAATGTGTGCCTGTCTGTTCTTCAGTCCGGCAAGGTTGTCCGCTTTCACATCTGCTTTTGGCTATCTATCTTGAGCCGTTTCTGTTATTATTGATACATAATGATCGTGTCTGCGGCTTCACTCTCTAGTCTACGCAGGGAAAAGTATATGCTTACGCGGACGATATCGCCGTTGTTTTGCGCAGATCGGGAAAGCGTTAAAGACGTCATTCGAGTTGCGGGTAACTACTGTAAAAAGACAGGATGCGAAATTGATTGGAAGAAGAGCATTGGTTGTTGGCACGGTGAATGGGATAATACGCCGACAATGGGGTGGACAACTGTTCCGGTGAAGTGCTTGGGCAGAGAGAGAGAGAGCAGCAGAGAGTTGTGGAACAACACAACATAAAAGAATAAGAAAAAAAGAGGATAGGGGTAAAGAGCGCGACCTCGCAGTGTTCGCACGTGCAGGTGTGTGTAATTTGTTTTTGATTTCCAAAATTTTTATTGGCTGCAATTTTTATGCATCTCCCGCTCGAATGTGCAGAAACTGCAAAGAGCTTTTGATGTTTGTATTTGGAGCTCAAACTGGGAGCGAACTGGCCGCACTAATTAGTTTCCTCCCATTTAAAGGGGGTGGCATTGGTCTTTCGAACTTGCTTCTGAGACAAGTTGTGACATGATTTTTATTCTGCGTGATTGAACAGACATTTAGTTGCACACAATGCTGCACATGCGCTTAGGTAATGTGATACCGCATTTTGTTGTGTCTATTTATTTTGCCGGAAATTGCGCTGTACAACATTAAGGAGAAGTTGTTTCTGCCTTACAAATTTTGCGTGCCCATTTTCGGTGGAACAAGTGCTGTGCCCAGGAACAAATTGTATAAGGACTTGCACTGTATAAGGAGAATTAGGAAGATGCCGGTTAAGCAGACCACGAAATCATTTTTTTTTTACGCTTCACTTCAGTACCCTTCCCGTAAAAATGTGGCTTAATGATAAAGGTATATTTGTGCCTTGGACCCTCAATTGCATAATCTGTAAGAAAACAGAGGCCATCGATCACATTTTTATAGACTGCTGGGATCCTGTTTTTCACTGGGATATATTACAAAGAACCTTAAAGAAAGAACTATTCATTAATCATTACGGCATCCGGTTCCTACCCGTACAAAATGACAAGGTCCCGTACGACATGATTATGGTGCAGGGCTTCTACAGCACTTGGAAAACGCGGATAGCATTTAGGCACGCAGACGAAAATGTATGATCGGTCAGGGACAACTTCATAGGAATATTCTTGAACAGCCAACAACCTTGAGTAATGCATTTTATTTTGAATAATATAGCCTATATCCGAATTCAGCTCTTTGACAGACGAATATGAAACACGAGTATCGCAGACAAAATATGTCAAACAGTGGCGACAAGCCAGAGCTCTCGTGAATTGATGGTGCTTTGGACGCTCTTTTGTCATGGTTAACCTTTACCTCAATTTAAAGAGAGTTATTATATAAATTTGTGCCCGCCCCACATCCACTTAACTTAGGCTTCGAGGCATGCGGCAGACGATGGCTCTTGATCAATTTCTATCGTGTGTGTCTTTTTATTGCGCAGTAAATATTGTGAACAAGTGCGATTGTGCACAATGTCGTCTTTAATATTTGCGGCCATAGGCACGTGAACTTTGTGTCCACTTAGTGACATTGGTGGGTTCCGAGCGACGATAACTATGGTGGACACGGGAGGCCCAAGACAATTTTACAGCATCAAAGGAGCCGTTTGTTTGCAGTTCATCTTTTTTTGCTCTGCCTCAGCGTTAACTGTATTGTATAAATAAGTCTGCCATGATAACAGTATGCTGGCGAAGCAGCAGTCACTGAAAGAGTCGGTAACGATTGTACAAATAGGGTGCTGATCGTTAGTCACGGCGTCATTCGCGTCTGGAATACAAGCAACGCAAATTAATTATAAATTACTGAAGGAGTCAGGACATGATATTAAATACATTCCCACTTATTCCAGAAGGCTTCAGATGCATTTGTTTTTCAACGCAAGTGAGTGCAAAAGTTATTTGCATTTGTTTTGATGCAAACCGTTTTGACAGAGCTACGTAAGCTTACATAAACTCTCTGTTCTACTTCCGAAAACAAGGCATTCAGATCAGTATACTTTACTACTCACCACAGCAGAATTTTATTGTAGGACAACAAAACTGGGTCGGATACACCTGTGCAGTGTCATCTGCTAATCGAACTAAACAAGGCTGAAGAAGTTCCGGCTTTTGTTCCTACACCCGAGCTGAACGAAATAATATCTAGCTTGCTATGCCTGACGATGGGTGCAAACTTCTACTGCTTCGCAGGTGCTGTGGATTCGTCGGCGTGACTACAACGTTCTCACGGTGGGCCTGGATACGTACACGGCTGACGATCGCTTTCAAGCAGTACACTTGGAGCGCTCGTCGGACTGGGCGCTGCAGATCCGCTACGTGCAGCTCTCGGATCAGGGCCTCTACGAGTGCCAAGTGTCTTCGGACCCCAAGATCAGCTACTTCGTCAATCTCACCGTTCTTGGTACGCGGCATTTCTGTCTTTTATGCTGTAGTAAGCCCACGTTGTATGCAATGTTTAACAGCCACTTCGAAACATTTATTGCACTACTTTAATCGCCATTACCGACAGGAATGCCTGAGTCATTGCTACGTAGGAGCCAGGAGAGATTGGCAATCGTGACGATTTATCGAAAGACACGCTTTGTGAGAGTGGTTTTGTTTATGATTCAACTCCTAGTTAAAAACAAAATACTCTATCAGCGAAGTAGAAAGAGTAGACATGTGAGAAGATAGAATTGTAGCATAATTATACAAAAAAAATCAAATATTTGTGTTGCTTTTTCTCTCTTATTTTCAGCAATGTGAAGAAGAGCGATGAGAAAGAAAATAGCATGTTACATTCACTGCAAGGTTTAGTTTGTATCAAATGTTTTTAAGTAACTGCTATTATGGCCCCCTAAATATAATTAATCATATTGCCAGTTATTTTTGTGTTTAATGAAATCGACATTGATTTTCTTTATGTCAGATTAAAGTGAACGCTGGTAGGTCATATATACCTTGAAAAGAAATAAATACCGCTAACATTTGGCTGAAACCTTACGAAGGAATAACAGTTGAGAATATGATTACTGCAGCAAGGACCTTCCTCGAAACTCCTCTGTGCTTTATTCGCGCACTAGTTCTACAAAAATAGGAGGATGGTGGAAGAGTTCTGTCCTCTAGTTTTGATGTCTGGCACTTGAGGCTAAAGTGAAGCCCGTTTGTGGTATTCCGCAGAAATAAATGAGGTTACGAAGAGGGAAACATGTTCCCTATCACTGTTTCTTACGCTGCCTCCATAGCAAGAATATTGAAATGTACTAGAACGGTATCCGGAATAAAGGTTATAAACAAAATGTGGGAAGGTTTCACAAAGAAGAGCGCATTCAAGAGTGAACAGAGTATCTGGGTGCACATACATGCAGGTGTAAACGAAGTGTAGCGATTACTCCAGCTGGTCCCACTTTGCATTTGGTAAACTTATCTCGCCTGTGCACACAGCCAAACATTAAGTGCGCTCATTCTAATCATAATGAGCCCAGCGTAATTACCATCCTTTGTTTCGCTGCTGCGCCTACGCATTTTTATGACCTTCTCTGAATAATGGCATATTCACGAAACCAGAGTTTTGCATTCAAGAATGTAGATAGCAACAGAGTTCACTTTTTTTCCTTTTTCTTTACTCAGTGAGAAATAAAGAAGAGCCTGTTTATTTTGTTTTCCGCCGTCTTACTCTAGCAGTACCATTACTTAATCTTGCTGGAACCAGCAGTTTGGTTTCTCCTGTTTTCCTCAATTAATATAAGTTTTAGGGCTACGAGTGCATCTCTGCCGATTTACTGGGATCTTCGAACTGTATCCGGCCCTGACAGCACTCTTTCCCGGAGCCTAGTGCTAGTTACCGGCCCAATTGACGCTGCCTCCATCAAACGTGAGGGGGTTGCGGGGGTTGGGGCAGCCCGGGAGCTGGTGCCCCGGGGGCTCTTAGGCCTTCCTGCGCGACGAACCGAAGGGGCAGAAATAAGAAGGCACAAGAGAATCGTGGCGCCGCCGAAGGCGAGCAAGGCACGAGAAAAACGCAGCTGGCGAGCGATTCGCGAGGCAACAGACGGAGCAGCCCACGCTATCGAGATCCAATGAAAACAAAGGCCCGGCCGGTTCATTAGCAATATTACCCCCGCTGGTGCACGGATAACCCGTTCCTTTTGTCCCGCGGCGATGCTTCGTCGGCCGACTTAGTTGGCGGTCGGAGCCGAGCTCCTGGCTCGCTATTTATTCGCTCCGCCTCTTGATATTTTCGCCTCCCCCTTTCCCCACCATCCTCATCACCTTGTCTTCTCTCTGTCGACCGAGAAGAGCGACTATTGTTGGCATTAGCCGGAGCTAGTCCTCGCCCCGTAATCACGAGTGCGCGTGCATCTGTTAATAGGCTGCGGCGAGGTTTCTCTGTACCGAGCGCCGTTTCTTTCTCCGGAAGCGGTGCACGGAAGCGCTCCTTTGAGAAGCGTTACAATCATTATCAGTGGTGGAACCTTGCCGCTGTAGCAGTAGATGCGAGTTGGAACCTCGACGAGACTCCTGGAAGGCCATCCTGGCACTTCTATACAATGAAGGCATGAACGCTATGCTTTACTACGAGGTATAGTTTAGCGCAGGAAGCTAACGATGTTACGCTGGATGCGCTACACGTATAACGCTGGCCGCATAACGATTACCACCTAGGTTTCTCCCAATATGTTCCTTTCTCGTCAAAATTATTCCGCTGTGCTGTAAGGCAGATATGCTCTTCTAGTCTTGGTATTATTTCACCGGTCAGAAGGCGAAACAAGACGACAACTCATCTCAACAGCTCTTAAAAGCCTCTCATGAAGGCGTTCATGTTTTCGCACTGTTTGCCTGTAACACATATGTCGTAATTAGGCGATTGTGCTGAAAGTGATGTAGTGGTATTAAGAAGGCAGTTTGAGTAGTCGAATTAAAAGTATTGGTTACAACTAGTTGGTTCGTGCTGGACTTCAAAAAAAAAAAAAAAAAAAAAAGAAAACGAAAGAAAATTCAGGACGAAAGAAAAGCACGCCTACTCAAAGAAAGCGTTCGTGTTTTATAACTTTATTTGGCTGTTGCACTTATAATTGTGTAATTTTCGTACTTATTTACATTTTTTACGTACTTTAGAGATGATATCATTTTTTTTAGAACCTATAGAAAGAATCATATAACAGGTTGTAATATCTGAACAACACACCCTTTAGTTATTGCACACCTTATCAAGGGATAGGTTAGCAGTTGTTTTGAATGCAAGTTGTCACCTCGAACTATCATTAAAATAGCTATAACCTTCACAACCGTTTGTCGCTATTGCAGTGGCAAAAGCGGTCATCGAAGGCGGCCCTGACCTGTTCATCCGCACGGGAAGCTCTATCAACCTCACCTGCGAGATCAGCCGGAGTCCCGAGCCTCCGCACTTCGTTTTTTGGTACCACAACGACCGTATGATCAACTACGTGTCGGCCAAGGGAGAGATCACGCTGCACAAGGGGGGCCCGGAGAAAACCGTGAGCCGGCTGTACATCCGAAAGGCCGTCTCACTCGACTCGGGGAACTACACCTGCGACCCGGCCAACGCGGAGCCAGTCTCCATCAGTGTTCACGTTGTGAACGGTGAGACAGAACCTATCCATCGCGACATGTTTGTGCATGAGCTCAGAAAATGAGCACTGGATGCGAGACAGCACATATAGAGAGATAGTAGTTGCACTGCCTGCTACTTTAGAGGCTAGATAAGCTACGTAAGATACACGTCATCACTCGATAGGACACGAGCTCATCGAACATGCAGGTACTAAAGTAGAGAACTTGTATCTGTAATAGTAACAAAAAGACGACCCGAACATTTTGACACTTTCTTCTTGCATACAGCCGAACTGGAAAATATTTTCATGCTTATCGCAGAATCTGATGCAATGAACCGGCAGATGACTAATCCCCACTGATTCCCCCCCCCCCCCCCCTCCCTTCCCCACTGAATGTTCTTTCTGTTTCTCGTATCAGTTGCGGTTGTTTTGCGCTGCTGTGACATTGCGAAGTTCACGGACACATGACACAACATGACATCAAAACCCGATGACACAACATGACACAAAGCCCGATGCAGATGACCTTCGAAATGCGCGATGCTATTTATAAATACGGTTCGTTGTTCAAGACTCCGCTGATGTTAAAAAGGAATGTGACGTAAAGAATCAAAAACGACAAATTGGACATAAAAATAAAAAGCAACAGTTTTTTATTCGTATCAATGGAAGTCGTAATAATGCAGCATGAAGTAAAAGTGGCACACGCAAGAGAGCAGGAACCGTCTAGATATTATTAACTGCAAAAGCTCTTCCAAACCACCTGAGAGGTCACGTGTAGTAAATAAAAATTAATCTACAAGCAGACCAAATATTTTCCATCTAGGCTTGAGCACGTTGTTCAGATAAAAATATTCAGCATTTTTTTTTTTTTTGCTTCATTTTGCAACGGGTAAGCAAAATATTTGGAGGCCTTTATTGCGCTTCTAATCCACTAAATGTATATCAGGGAGGTGTATTGGTATACATATGAGAAAGCGAACAAAAACAAAAAACAAAAGTTGCGCATTGTTTTCTAAATGTATATTTATGCTATGGCACGTACGTTCTTCCTACTTGAAATTCGTCTCATGCTCGGCGGCTGTACCCGCCCTATCTAGAAGATGGATGACCCTCGGAAAGATATTGTGCGTTCATTTGCAAGCTCATGATTCCGGGACATGAATTTTCATACTCCGCAATGCGGCATGCTTATCTATTCTCAAGAGACATTTTACTTGGAGCTCTGTATTCTTCTTTTTTTTTTTCACGAGAAATATTCTTTATCAGTATTCCATTAAGGTCAGCCTCGCTTTCTTCTCCTGCATTTGATGAAACGAATCGAAAAATAACGTCTGAACTTCCCCAACGCTGTTCATTCAATCGCTATCAAAGAGCTGAAAAGTGTTTTTTGTATTAGTAGAGCGAAATATTACGAAACGAAATTGCAATTTTCGCTAACATTCAAATTTTTCTTTGTTATCTTTCTGAAATGTGCACGAGAACCTCGCACTTCATGATTAGAACGCCCGAAAAATATTTATGCTTTGTGTCACTCCAGTAAAATTATTCATCGATATTACTTCTGCCTAACAAGGTATCGTTCAATTCTGCCCAAACACAAACTCAGTCCCAGACGCCCATTTCCAGTCCTAATATTACTATTTCTGTAACGTTGAAGAATGAAAAACGACTATAATACATTTCTTCATTTCAAATGAGATCTCTTGCAATGCTTCCATCTCAAATTCTTACTCATTTCTATTAAAAATGCATATAGACTCGCCTTTCTCTCTTACGCAATTTTTAACATCAAAATTCGCATCCTAGTCGTTGTGCTCGGTACGCAACACCCCTGCCTGCCTGAAGCCGTTGCCTTGTGATTGCTGTCACTTAGCATGATTGAGCACGTAATATAGGCATGCGAGGATATGATAAATATGGCTTAGGATAGTCTTTTGTTGGGCTACTTGGTGATCCATTGAGATTTACCAGTAACGCAGACAGACTTGGACAGAGTGTTCGTCTCCTTGCTTCTGTCCATGTCTGTACACGCTACTAGTACAGCTTGAGAGTATATACTAGCACCTAGTTCGAGTTTCCATTTTTCTTTTCTGAGCTCCGCGCATTTTCTTTAGGCGTATTGTATGAGTTGATAGACGAGGCACCTGTTACCAACCCCGACTTACTTCAGTCGGGGAACTCTTGTCTACCGCAACCTCACTACCGCGGCAAGCTCTTGTCAGATATAAAACACCCTGTTCTCTTCCCGCTGGCGAGGCCTAGACAGAGTCGCAAAGGCAGCGCGCCAGTGCTCGCTGGCGTTATTGCCTTCCCTCATTGCTGCATTTCCACTCGCTCGACTTGCCTGCGCTGCAGCCCTTCGCACAGTACCACCAACCACCCGCCCTCTTTCGGGCATTGAATTGCTGATATTCCGCGAATCTAAATGGCTCTTACACAGGGGAGGAAAGATAGAAAGAACGAAAGAAAGGGACTAGAGAGAGCGACGAACTGAAAGAGAACGACGGTGGGCGCAGTGGCGCCCGCGTGGGCGTCAGTGGCGATATGCTCACTCGCTCTCTTCCTTCTTTTCTCGTCAGTCTCGGGCTCCGTGAGGCGTTATGGAATGTGCCGCCACTCGTTCCACTGCATGGACCCAAATATCGACCACCCACAGGACTCAGTTTTTCTCCACCCCATCGTGCGTTGCTTTTTTTTTTCTCTCGCACTGCTGTTTTATTAAATTTTGCGTCATCTGGCTGCCCTGCTTTCCATCTTTCTCTCCTTTTCCTTGTCTTCTCGCTGCTTTCACTCCCCCCCCCCCCCCTCCCCCCTCGGAGTTAAGGCGGGACTTTTTTCCGCCTTCGTAAGTGAAAACAGAATGCCCGAGTAAGAACAACCCGTGCAAGAGCTATGGCGGGGGCCTTATAGAGAGAGAAAAGGGGTGCGAGGGATTGATGTAAATCCAATTGCCCCGGTATCTTCAACTTTATATTCGCTGTTTTCTTACACGTGATAACTTTGTTTTGAACAGCCCTAACGCGCCCGTATACAACAATAGCGGTAAGTAAGTACGCCCACTGCCCTTGCGATCGTGCAGATTTAATCGTGCCTCAGAAGAGTTCCGTCCGCAGTTCATTGTGTTCCCGCCTCCTGAAACAGGGTGAGAAAATGCAGTTTTCTGGGTAACAGTAGCTCGAAGCCTAGGGAATAAGAAATAGTCTGCCGCCAACATCATAACCACCTAGAACACCTGAGTGGCGTTGTGATCTTGCAGCTATAATGCATATCTATTATAAAACCATTGTATTTCGCTAGCTATTATGCTGTTTCATTTATAGCCGTCTTGAACCTCACGACTAGCTCTTTGTGTATAGTTCTGGCGATTGTTTCTTAAATAATAGTTTCCGCTCGCGATAGTTTTGACAACTGCGTATACAGCAAACTAAATACTGCGGAACAGCCGTTGGTGGCATATGCTTGTTCTAATCAACAATGCAGAAAAGTGAAGGTATTAAAGAACCCCTCGTATAGGTAGCACTAACGGCTAGACTCTTCCATCTGCGCCTTTATTTTACTTTGTACTTAGGCGATAGAGAGACATACGCGTGCGCGCCATTCAATGAGCAAAACTTCCCTGCCCTCTCCCCAATATCCTGTTCCTCAAATGGTGCATTTTTATTCGTCTGCTCACAGATGATGATGAAACCGAAAAACTTCGTTGTTGAAACATTCCTATCTCATTTGACACCTGAAGCTGGAGTCCCTTCTTTCACATTGTGGGATGGAATACCCCCTATATATATATCCCTGCAGACTTCTACCGCCTCTCTATCTTCATTATAACTTTGTCATTATGTTTCCATTCGCAAGCACTCTCTGTATTAAGGGCAATGCACCCGCATCGTAGAGTTGGCGCTGTGACTTTTGATTAAGTAAAGCCCCAAGAGCTTAGCGCAGGGCCTATTACTCGGCATGAGGTGCAGTTTAGGGACCTCGGTGGAATCTTCCTAATAGCTTAAACTGATTTCTTCTTCCCAGGTGAAAAACCGGCGGCAATGCAGCATGATGGCAAGCCTCTCTCGTCGTCCAGCCCTCCAACTTCATCGGTGGTTGCCGCCGAATTTGCTGCCCTCCTCGTCGTCAGTTGGGTGCACGTGTACACGATGACGAGGTAACACAATGCGGCCGAAGGCATCACAGCTGAAGCGTCAGCAGCGCGCCAAACAATCGTCCAAAAAAAAAAAAAAAGAAGCTCGTTCTTGTGAACCCGGACACTGCTGCGGTTCTCTGCCGAAGCATGAGTGACATCCACTGAGGATATGCACGGATGTATAGTCGGACGCAGAGGACAGCTGGACAAGACTTTGTCTGCAAGCCGACATGGACTTGACAAAAACTCGTGTGCGCCATTCATCGCTCACGTTTCTTGTCAGTTTCAATTTTTTTTTTTCTGCACGATTGCTCCTTTTCGTTTTGGTTCGTGGTGACCTGTTTCTTTCTGAAACTTGTCAGCAGTGTGAAAGTGAACTGAATGACTGTTCGTGATACTCGTTGTATGTAACATAGCAGTTCAGATTGAGAACAATACTAGTGTATAATAGAAAAAAAAAAAAAACGTAGAGCAATCTAAGCTAATATACATGCACGACAGAAAACAGCGTCGACGCAGGTGGGTTCGAGAGGGAAAACAAGCGTCCTCTCTTCACCGGAATACTACAGGTGCGACTCCAAAGGAGCATGTCCACCTTACCGAGAAGCCGCATTGCCCTTCAAAACGACCCAACCTGAATTCAGCCACGCCTCTAAAACAACACCGGTGGGTACCTCTATACTCAGATACAAGTACTGGACAGAATGCTCTGATGGCAAACTGGCGGTTTTACGGAAGACTGCAAAACTTTAGAAACGAGATTATGGTTGAATAGACCTCGAAATAGAAATGAAGTTGCCTTAGTTGGTTCACCTAATAATAACAATAATAATAATAATAATAATAATAATAATAATAATAATAATAATAATAATAATAATAATAATAATAATAATAATAATAATAATAATAATAATAATAATAATAATAATAATAATAATAATATTAGGCAGCGCGATAAGACAAGGAAGAACACAAAACAACACGGCTGGCTGCGGTGAAGCAACAAGACTGTTTCACCGCAGCTGGGCTTTCAATTATCACCGCTCTATGTGATACCATACGGCACCAATTAGCTGAAGGTTCTACTCTTACAGACGATCAGTATTACCCAAAACTATTCGGGCCGATGTTTGCTTCAGAGTAATGTATGAGTAGTCAAGGCGCACGGTTAGCAGCAAATCTCTGGAGGAATGATGAGACCATCTTTTTCAAATTCAGTAGTCGCCATTGGGAACCGTAAGGGCTTAACTATACAGAGTACCCTTTTTTTTTAGGGACTCAATACATTTATAACCAGGTAACTTGAATAAAATATTTTGAGCCATGCGGCTGCGTGTGGGCTACAGGAAGGGGGGGGGGGGGGGGTGGCACCCAGTGAGAAGTAGAATATTTCAATTAGTTTGCTAGGTATATATATGAGTCAATAATTATTCTAATTCTTATTTTACTAGACATGCATCATTTACAGAGAAGAAACGTAATGACCAAGGAGATAAACAACAGATTTATAGCACACGTTAGAAGATGAGAAGAAGAAAAAGCTCGGCTTGGTAGGCGGCTTCACACGAGACACGGCGGCCGGAAGCGCGTCTGAAGTAGATAGATTTCTTTGGTCAACACTTTGTGTCACACTGCTGACGTCAGCTGAGGCCAGACTGGCGGGCCGACAGCATCGCTGTGACTTTTGTGTCGTCGCTTCGCGGCGTCGCGGTTAATTTGACATCCATCGAGGCCGCAGACCAAAGCGAAACTTTCAGCAAAGCCTCTACGCGACCAGTTAGGTTTTAAATGACCGTAACAGTTTCAATCAAAGCACTCTGTGGTGAAGTTGTCTACGCCACATGCGCTCGCATGCCCTGTTGTCACCGAAGCTGTTCATTTATCTAATGTAAACGATGTACAGGTGCGGACATAAGATAACGGAGACACGCTTTCTCGTTAAAAGTAAAATCGCGCCTTCTCAACTGGAGACAATAAAAACAATATTTGTCGAAGTGAAAGGCCACTGGCGACTACTACCGATCTGCACATACTACGACTGCCAGTTTCAATCACATTTACGTGAAAACTTTTAGAAGGAAATATCGTGCTCCGTTTACTTTTGTCCGCATCGGTTCAGCTTGAGGCATGCGTTATTTATTATTAGCAAGAACAACATACGGCTCAGGTTTTGGTGTAAGGCACATTAGTTGCAACCTCAGTGACAATCTGTAGCCCAATGTGTGGTGTCATGGGTGTTGCGGCGCATTTTAAGAGCTGAAAACTATCCCACAGGCTTGTTTGAGAGACTTCAATGTGGAAGGTAAGCTTATGCGGGTGTGCATGTTAGGGGGTAACCGATTATGTTTGCTGTGAAGAGTTCCAAAAGCGGGTGATCCTGTTACGCCCAATTTGAAGACTCTTTAGTTGCTAGCCGTTATTTCGTATGGAGATGCCAGCGATTGATGGAAAAGGGCGTTAAACTTATTGCTCCTACTATTACCCTCCTTCAGTAAGGACGTTGGGTAGAGAGTACGAGGTGGATGAGGACGCAATATATAGAGCCATTGTTATGGTATATGATGAGTTGAAGTAACGCGTGTACCGAGAAGTGTTAATACTATTTATATCCAGATCTGCTCTCCTAAGCCTTCATGAAAAATGAGTTACGTGAAATTGGTAGAGACGTACAACAGAGCACAGAGACGCATAACAGAGCGCAGTATTTTCGTCATATGATATTTTGCGTTCTTGCTTTATACCCCCGGTTCTTCTTTCAAGACCCTTGTAACTTTCGTGCTATTTTTTGTCAAAACCTTTCGCCATTTGTTCTTATGTCCCTCCTATCTACTCGTTACGGGCGGGGGTCGAACTTTAAAAGAAGATTTCGCTACGTGTCGGAAGAGGAAATATTTTCTGCTTATATGCTGATAGCAGAGTTTCACAATTTTTCTCAGTTGCCTCTACCTTATTGAAAAACACGATCTCTTCCCAATAGTTTCCGAAGGCAGTCTTAAGTACTTAGGGCGACCGCAGATTTTACAGTGTATCATACTTTTAGACAATTATTATCCTGCGCTCATAACACCATCGTGCAGTATTCCGGTTTCCTCCTAATTAAATGGCATTTCTAACAAAGGTGTTCCTATTATGAAAACCCGCGATGCTCGGAGATAACACTTTTTTCCTGTTCTTGCTTTACAGATCCATTTGGTCGAACTTCAACCAGAAACCATCTCGAGTATATGAGCTATATAGCTCTGTTGTTTTGAAAGAACATTCCTCTTTTCTTTTTTTGAACGACTTAAAGCACTGCGCCATCCGCTGCGGAATTGTACATGTAGACGAAGATTTTACAACCGCTGCAAAAATGGCCACTCTTCACAAGAGCTGAGGAATATTTAAGGCAAATATTTATTATTTAAGGCCTGAACTCTTAAAAGCAGAGGTCGAAACTTTCGGCCTTATTGTTACGGGTTACATTGCTGTTTACACTGTGCTTTCTTGCTCTGTATGTGACTTTATAGAAATAATATTTTACGATCGTATTGTGTTTTCTCGTTACGCAGACGTGCTCTTGGAAAGCTAAAGAGATTGAGCGAGCGATGATGTTGATATAGCTGCCGATACTGTGCTAGGTGGCACGTACGCCGACACAATTCAGCATCCATTAGATCGACACAATACGCAAATAAAACAAAAGCGAAAACAAAAGCATTGAAAGAGGCGTTGTTAAAATTACTCTAAGATGTAAATATCTACGAAAACGCATTGTTGTAACTTCATGAAATATAGCTGGAGGGATTTTGCTCTCTCTGAAACACACTAGTGGTCGTTATAATTCTGTGGCATCTAGAAAGAGAAAACTAAACGTCTGCTCAAGACTATACCTTCCTTTCAAAAAAAAAAAAAAATTTACTAATCACGAGGCTGCGTTTAAAGCTTTAAAAAATGTTTTATACTTACAGTGAGAAATAAATAAAATGTCAGTCATGTGCTCAACATTATTGGGAAGCAGTTTCCTGTTTCGAATTGCCGAGTAATCAATCATGTAAGTGTACCCATATTTCAACTTACAATGAGTCACGTTGGCTATGTAAATTTTGTAAATAAATAACAAGTTACAATTGTGGTGTGGTGTGTTCGCTTTTTAATGAGCCTGATCGAAAGTCCTCACTAAAGTCCTTATAAATGTCGTTACTGAGGGCTGGCGCTACAGCATTCTGCAGACGCCGCAAGCTAATGTAATATTCCGAACTGCAGGCAACACGTTTCCTTTGTTTAGGAAACATAAGGTGAAGGGCTTGCCTTTCAGTAATGAGATGGTAACTTATAAAGGATCCCGCAATGAAGCAACAGCAAGATTTTGATCAAACAGTGATCAGTCTGCCAGGGCTGTTGTGGCGTTATCAATGTAACTCATAATAGTTGGCTTATGAGGTTTGACGTCCTAAACTGAATCGGGGTATGAAAGACGCCGTAGTGGAGGGCTTCAGAAATTTCCACCACCTGGGGTTATTTAACGTGCGCTGACATCGCACAGCCCAGAGGCCTCTTGCTTTTAGCTTCTGGCGCCACGGCCTGGATTCGATCCCGCATCCTTGGGCACAGTAGTGGAGCGCCTTAACCACTGCACCCCTGCTGCGGGAGCAGGTACCAAATAATTGAACATGCATAGAGTACCTCCGACGAATAGGGTGAACGGTCATTGAGTTTCTGCTTTCCCATCATGACGCACTTCGTGTTGACTGAAACTGTGATGGTCTCGTAACTGCTGTAAAGAAGGTTACTATTCACTATATTTGATTTTTTTTTTTTTTTTTGAAATCGCAGTTCTGCAAAGAATCTCGTGCAGCAAGCACGATGTGATAGGAGCTACGAGGGGGGGGGGGGGGGGGGGGGGGGGCAAAATTTATGCATTCAACTTCCAATCCAAAATATAGTGGGTGTTGTGAGTATAATCACCTGTTTGTGTCCTTCGAAGTGCAAGCACACATGCAGTTGCCTTCGGCGCGAGGAAGGTTGCAACTAGCGCCACATTACTCCGATCCTGATCGATCGGTGGATCCAAACATGAAACTCGTGCACACTGTAAGTGCGACAAAGCTGAGCAGGTTATTAAGAGGGTGCGCCACTCCTTTCTCAATTTTCCGGGCGGTTTTAGTGTGCCTCCATGCTTAATTCGCAAAAAAAAACCCTGCTTATGCAACACTCTATGTAAAAAGATCAGAAGCGTGGATGGACAGGACATGCAATGTGAAGGTAAGATAGCCAAAGACCGCCAAGGGTAGCGAAGTTGATTCCTAAAAAAGGCATGCGTGGCAGGGGCATGATATCCGTAGTTGTCCCATGATACAGTGAATTCCAGGTATATTGAAGAGGAATTCACCCTGCTGTGGGCATATAGTCATGCTGATGAAATATGATTGTGCAACGTCATTTCACACTAGTGAATGCCACGCTTTAAAACAAAGCAACAGTTGCCTATGGACGTGTCAGCTGCCCGCTGGCCTCTGCTCCAAGAAGTGGAAGGTTGAAATAGAAACTCTGATACGAGTGCTTGACCTCCTTCTCTCAATTGAGTACAATGAGAGTGGATAGACTTTGCAAGGAACACCGGGCGCCTGCGGTAATGTGAGAATTTCAAATGAGGACGATACGCCTTGGGTCTACTCCTGCCAGAGCTTCAGAGAACTTGACTATTATAACGCTCCTAACTCTATCCGCAAAGGTGTTATGCTTAATCGAAATCAGTGGCACGGCCGAGGATGGAGCCTCAAAAAACGGCAAGAAGATGAAGTTTTCTTACTGCCGGATATATGCGACGACGGCACAAGAGTGTACACCCGCGGCTAACACGATTAATAATAATTATTCTCTCGCCAAGCATGCAGATGAAGAGGTGAATGGCAGTCTTAATTATTAGCACGGTCTAGGCGCTCGTGTTATTACTTTCGGCTATCTCATTTCCTCCTGTGACCAGAAACACGTCTCCTACTGCGCAATTATGTCCTCTTCCAAACTGGTAAGTTGCTCGTACCTAGAGATTGCCGGAACATAATTATTGCGACAAGCTTGCATTTATGTACGTGCATACGAGCACCAATTTATTCCATATTAAATGAACAAACCTTAAATCAGTTTGGGGCATCTGGCTGGCATATTCGCGTTCCCTAGCGCCGTCACTTGCTGAGAAAATGTATTGTACCCTAATACATAATTATAAAGGGCGCTCTAGATTGCGAAGCATTATAACAGTAACACGTTTGTATCAGAAGTTTGTATTAATGAAAGGGTGGATAAAAACAAACCAACAGAATTTTAGGTGTTTGAGGACGGCAAGAAATATTTTACTACCAATTGAGATTTACACATACAAAATGCGGAGTAACTGCATCTCTTGGAGGGTAGATCTCTACTGAATAATTAGTCAATATAAGCCATAATATAATTTCTTATGAATGCACTTGAATCTAGATACATACAGCCCAATTTAAAAAAAAAACGAGCAAAATGACAGCATTGTGATGGTCATACTCTCCTGAGTATATTGTAGTCTGCTTGTTTTTTTTTTTCTTTTTTTTCTTTTTTTTTTTTTTGCTGAACAGCAATGAAGAGAGACGAGAAAAAGTACCTACGGCAAAACTTTGTCTACATTCTAAGGGAAATTATTTAGTCTGGAAGACAACTTCATTAATATAGACTGTCCTTTGAATTTAGCTACGGTCAGAATGGCTGAGGAAGACACTCACTTAAGAAAGTACAGATTGCGTCATGTCTGGCTGTCGAACTAAACGCGACGTAGCTAGATTTGAAAGTAGAAGGTAGCCCACCTGAGCTCAGTTTGCGGAGCACTGTATGCGCGACAAGCCAAGGTCATGCGTTCGGACGTCCTGGTGGCACGTAGTTGTTTCTTTTCTTCTCATTTTTGATCAATTATCCTTTTGGTAAATATGAAGCACACTGGTAATTCTCATTAAAGAGTAATGTTAATAGTAAATAAAATATCTCCTTTGTATCTTACTTCTGCGACTGTCGGGTTCTTAGCATATCAAAATGAGCCCCTCTTTGCACTCTTCAGGTCGGCAAACTTTATAAAGGGGCAGAGATAAATTTCAATACCAATGTATCGGGCCTAAACACGCAAAAAAAGAACAAATATGATGCAACAGGTTGATGCTGTGCTAAAAAAAAGCATCTATACGCTATTGTTGCGTACTTTGAACCTTCTATCAAAGCGTACGTGTTACAGTAATAGCAACAGTTCTAGTTCGCCTGCATTGCTGCAAAATATATTCAATATGTACGGATATAAATTCATCCTATTAGTGCAAGTTGGTTAAATACACAGAAGCTCTCTTCCGCAAAAGAGGAAGCAATCCATTTACATTGCACATTATAAAAAATATGACGCGGCTGGCATCTTTCCTTTACTGCTCACAGTCGTTGAACACATTTCTTGGCGTACTTCCGGCCGCTAATAAACATGACGAAAGGAACTTGCAATATTTGCATTGGAGCAGCGTCTTTATTTAAGACAGATACTTCTGTTAGTTCACAGGATGTGCAGGGTGTAAAATTTGATGTGAGAGGAGTGGATTAATCCATTCGACCTTCATATATGCAGCGTTAAATTTTGGTTACTAGCATCGTTTTCAGCAGACGAGAGAACAGGAGGAGAACGCGAAAGAGCCTCATTATTCATGAAAAAAAAATGTAAGTCGTCACGTTATGCTTTTCCCTGGAATCGTGCATAATACATAGGGTTTTGGAAAAATCTGTTGTAGTGATCACAGAATGGTAATGTTTAATTATGTTATAATTGAAGATAGGGCTTGAGGAACTAGTTAGGAGAAATACCATTAACGAGTTCACCGATATATGGAAGCTAGAGGAATTCAAGATCTTGCTGCGAAGCAGATAATTGGATTCAACCGAGGACCACGGCCTCAGTGTTGAAGCAAAGAGCGATAATCTCTCCAGTATTGCTAGGGAGTAATAGTAGGTGATAGGATTATTAAGCAGGATGCCTGTAAGCTCCCTGCAAAGGCTCAAAAAATTTATTTAAAGAACTTCGAACTATGAACGCTTATAGCTCAGCAGGCAGAACAGAAAAAACACAGTTATGAAAGTTCACCGATAATCATCAAGTAACCGAAACAATGATATAACGAAAATCGAGTCCTTTGAAGCCTTTGAGAAAGTTAGCTAAAGGGAGGTCAAAAAGAAATTCGGAAAAAAGATATGGTCTAGTAGACAAGGAGAGAAATTTCATACCAATCGGAAGCACATTGTTAAATAACCGAGAAGCTTTACAAAGATCAATACCGCCGCAGAAAGTTCCAGGAAGAAAGTTCCAGGAAGATACCAGTATATGTGCAACAGAGTAGACAAATCGAGCATCGCGCTAGTAATGAAAGGGGGAGACAATAAAGCCTTTGCTGCAATGAGAAGGGATAAGGAATCCGATAAGCATGAGATGAATTTAGACTGTTAAGCACGGTGACGAAATTAGGCTAGTAAAACTAGCCGCGCTGTAAATGAATATCTTATGACGTTGAGCGGGCTGTAATGCCAGAACAACGCTAATATTTCTAGTCCTTACGAAAAGGGACATAAATAACTTGTAAGTTTACACAGAGATGAGACACTACCAGTTGACTCCAAGGTACCTACTAAGTTAAATGCAGTTACGACTGCTCGGACTTCAATCAGCATAAGGACTACACCGAGTTCGATGAACGCTACTCGAAAACTGACATGCACAATCAATCAGGCAGTAAAGAAATGCGCCAAATATAGCCAGCCTTTTAAAGAGATTGTCTTCCAAGATTACGAGAAGGCATATGATTGGTTTGGTTTTGGGGTTTAACGCCCCAAAGCGACTCTGGCTGTGAGAGATGCCAAAGTATATGACTCAATTGAAACCACAGCGGTCATAAAGTGATCGCTCAAATACAGCAGGATGTCGATGAGTATATATCGGCTGCGCAGCCCTCATAGTTGTCCGTAGAAACGGCAATAAAGCCCCCAATAACGGTGCCACGCAGCGATACAAGAGCACTGTAATGCTGCTCACGATTGCGTGTACAGGAGCAGGAGGACCTGGATTATAAATATTTCGGGGTAAGGTTTAACGGAAAACATCATAGTAATATGCGAGCTGCTAGGAACACGGCCTTAGCAATTGAGGGGATTAATTGCAAAAGCATGGCCACCGGCCTTAATATGAAGACATGGTGTTAAAAATAATACGTAGAAATTTAACGCAATGCTCAACAGGCCTGGAGGGACGAGCTGTTTACGATTGGTACCTAAGCGCTGAAAGAGGTGAGAGAATGCATCTAATTAGGTCAGTTCATGATCCTAGGTCTGGAACATGGGATTGCAATAAAGGAAAAAATAAGAATGGATGGAAGCTATATCGACGATTCTCTATGAACATAAATTCACCAGAATGTATGGAATGGTTGTACCTTACCGGTGCTCTCCTATGAGAAACAAGCGACGAGACAGACGAAATGGATGTAACGGGAATGGACGAAAGCAGTGAGTGAAAAGAAAATTATGCGTATAGCATTGGGAGACAAGAATATAGCATGAAGAACAGGGAAAGAAACGCGACTTATTTGCATTTTAGCCGAAATCTGTAAGAGAAAATGAGCTTGAGCACGACATCTGAAGATAAGAAAGGTATGCTATACTCGTTAAGGATAACAGATTGAGTTCCGAGTTAAGACATGCGTGACAACGGACGCCAAAATATTTGGTGGGCAGATGAATTTAAGAACTTTACATGCATACGTTTGCCATAGCTTCCACATGAGGGGGGGGGGGGTAAATTAGCGGATAGTAGGAGAGATCCTTGAGACTGCGTTAGGCGTAGAGAGGGTGCTAATGATAGCGACGATTTAACTGTTTATGTGCGTCTTAATTAAATAGCTCTCCAGTATTACATCGCGGAGAGATTCTGTATGCAATCCTCGCACCGTTGCGATTTCGTTGAAGGTATGAATGGGAGGATGCACTTATTTCGAACTAGTCTCTATATTTTATAATCGTCTAGCCAAACTGCGTCGGAAGCAGGCGTTTCAGAGTGATCGAGGAAATTGTCACACATTTGAAGGGGTTCAATAATATGTCATTATTTCTGGCACTGCGATATAGCAACGCCGTGATCGAATGTCTGGATTCTGCAGCAGTCTTCATTTTTAGAACAAATGTTTCTTTCAAATCATCGTCATACAAGGCGCAGCGACAGTTTGTTTAGAGCAAGTGACCTTAAAAATGCCACTGAATTCCCCGTCTGTTTTCAACTCTGAGAACGTGCTTATTTGGGGACCGACAGCCTTCCATTGGCCTTCAAAGGGGGCAGAAGGGTACTAAAGATCAATCTCCGCAAGGCAAGAATTTGATTAAAAGCGTTCTTGAAATTTCTTTACAGCATCTCTACACCTATTTATGCAGCGTAGAGAAGAGACTCTACCTGCGGCGCAATTCCATTGTCATTAGCTCCCTTCACAACGGAGGCGAGTACAGCACTGACTTGCAGGCATTGCTAAGGCAGGATATGTAGCAATGTTTCCCGATTGTTAATTACTCGCTCGTACAATGTTTTTTTTTTTTTTTCTTGCTGCAGCCTGTAATGTAAGGACAAATTGCTGGCAAGCATTCTCATTAACCAGTTCTGTTGTCCAAACCAAGACTGCCTTCCGGAAAAGAGGTAAAATAAATAGTCGGGTTGTTGTCAGGGCAAAATGAGGCCCCTGCGGCGAGGCCTGCTGAGCTCTTTTCTCCTTTTTCGTGCAGTGCTGATCCGTGATTAGCTGCTCCAATTGCAATCGTCTCGTTTGTCATTCCGATTGCCCACTGCATCAGCCACTCACAGTTGTAATCTATTATATTATGCATTTAGGAATTGCTACTGATCACTGAATGGGGCCATGAGATTGAATCGCAGAGATGTTTATTTTTTTAAGAAAACAAAGCACTTTTTTTGAGAATGTGACATCAAACGTACCCACACGGATTACTGGTTTACCGGCCTCTTATTAGCTCTTTTGTCGAGATGCATGCTTCAGTCAATTAGGAAACTGACCAGAATGAAAGAGATAAATACACTATCAGCAATTCAACGTCTTTGTTGCGTGCTGGTATGTCCTGTGACGACAGCAGCTTTCAAGGAGGGTTGAGTAAAACAGCGCTAGGCGAGACGAAACACGTTAACGACAGACACATGCGCTGACTAGCAACCAAATGATTTATTGTTACCTGTGAGGCAGCAATATAAAGGAAAAATAACAAGAGAGAAACACAAAAAGGAATGCGCGCAACCACATTACCACATGAAAAAAAAAACCAAGTCACTGATTCAGATAGTCATATTCCTTAGGGTATAACGTTATCGACGGGCTGCTGATGCAGGTGCCTCCTAAAGTTTCTATATTGGAAGCCTCGGAGATAAGCCTGGAGGTTTCATCTTCGTATTTGGCGATGATGGTTGTTTCCTTGAGATGCGGTTCGCAGTCATTACATTCTGTGCAATGGATGGCAAGATGGTTTATGGGTGTGTCTGGGTGTGTCTGGGTGTGAACGACAGCGCATGTGTCTGTCGTTCACGTGTTTGGTCACCCCTAGCGCTGTTTTACTCAATTCTTAAGCATGTACCAACCAGCCCGTATTTGCCCTCTTCAAGGAGCGTGTACATCACTTTACCAAAATGTCTGTTCTGAGAGTCGAGTGCTGGTGCGCGGAACATGTGCACCATTTAAAAAAAACAAAAACAAAAAAACAATCGATGTTGTTGAGCATCATGCATTATCACGACATCGCGCAGACGCGTCATACGCTTGTCACTTCCAAACAATGGCTGTTGTGAGACAACGCAAATCTACCTTGGTGCTGCTAATGCCCAGCTTAAATATGCTCGGATTTAAGTTCGCTGCTTACCTAGAAAACGAGACGTGTTCGCAGTAGCAGCTATGCAGGCGAAAAGGGATGAGCGCGGTGAAGCGCATAGTGGCTGGAATTCTACTTGGCCAATAATTTATTCAGCGGCTCACCCGCTTGTGTCGCTACGTTTTTCGGAATTAAGAGAAGACGGAAGAAAATTCCATTCGTGAGTCCCAGCGAAATAAAAGTAGAGTGCTGGGAACAAAAATATCGTCTACATAACACAACAAAAAAAGTTGAAGGTAAACGGGAGAAGCTCTCAAACCCGATTTCCCCTAAACCACATTATTGTTTCATATATTGTGTCATAGTCTAAGCACCAAATGTAACCACTTTACTACCTACTGTGCCCATTTGAAATAGAAAGGGCCTCCTTTCTGTGACTAATTTCTGCGAAGGAAGGTTTTTGAACGGTTGGTCAACGCTTTGAGGCAAGCCTAAACCTGAATCAAACTCTTGGAATGAAATGCCTACGGAAGAGAATACATCTGATCAAAGGACGGCAAAAGTTACTGCCTGCGCTCCGATCGCAAACGGCGCATTCAATTCAGCGGCTGACTCCTGCTCGGCCTCACAAAAGACAAAGCAAAGCGTCAGAACCAAATCGGATCAGGAGCGAATGTAACGCGAGGCTTGCCACCAACTGGTTCCGCTTCTTCCTTTTCTCGTTCCATTGAAAAAGATCGCTACCGTGCAATACCTCTAATGGAAGTTATCGATTGTGTGAGCGAAAGCGGAACACTCTTGAGATAGAGCTTGCGCGGGGCTGAATCAAAGCACTGCGGCTCCAGCGTTCATCTAGACGCGCTCTAAAAGCAGCCCTCGCTTCACATTTCCCGCGCTCCAGAGCAGCGGGCTCTGTCAAGCAACTCGAGCTCCTTGAGAATGCGAGCTCAGGTGGTTGCTATCATGAATTCGAAGACGTTCGCACCCCATCTTGCCGGCAGAACATGGATTTATGTCTTCTGAAGTTTCTTCGCCCTTATGTCTAGCAACGTCATCTGAGGAATCCTCCCTGAACACACTATATGATGCATTGACCTCATCCAGGCTTCATCATACATTGCCACACCAACATCCTATAAATTTCATGCAATATCATAAATTTTGTGTGTATAATAATTTTTGACATTTGTATATAATCCCGGGAAAAAGCTATTGCATCATAGTAGGCATATCAGGTGAGCAAGTAGGACAACCCGATGAAAGCAAAGATTATTGATTGAAAGTTTTTGTGTGTGTGTGTGTGTGGGAAGGAAGGGGGGGCGAATGGAGTCATTGTGAAGGATATAAAAATACTTAATTCGGCAGTTCTTGGCGCTTTAAATCAAACAACCTATTGGAAGCTCAGAAGAATGGCCCTATCTTTCGCGAATCGTTTCCACCTCAATTATATGTTTTGCGAGACATCTTGAGCCTAAAATATGTCTAATATATCCAAGGATCAAGCGTAAACAAAGCATTACCTGTTAATCAGAAATATCTTGGGGGAATGACTGACGAAGTGAGCCTTCGAGCAAGTTTCGGCACACATATCACGAGAACTGAGTAGCAATAGAAAGCAGAAAGTAAGAAAAGTTCAAATACTTAAGTTTACATTTGTCGCTCTCACCTCTCCAATAACCTCCGGAAGTTATCGTACAGACTATCACAAACCATAAAGCAAATCTACGCCTCGCGGGATCACAAATAGGGCCGTAGCTCTCAGTGAAGTCCTTGTTACACGATCTTGCTACATATGAGGGTTAATGAGGTGCAGTCAGGATATTATACATTTAGATCGTCCGCCAGGGTCCTCTTTCGCAAAAATATTTAGTGGAGCCTTATTTTTTCGAGGTCCTGAAAGGCCTGGAGAACAGCTCAAAGTAATTCAGTGCAAACATCGCTGCGGAGAGTGTACAATGTTTCTTGTTTTTTTTTTTCTTGCAATTACTGAAAGCTTTGCAAAACACTGTAAATTTTTCTCACACTCATGTATTTCGTGAAGCCTGCCTGATGGAGTCATCCTTATGTAGAGGGCGAAAATATAAATTAAATGAGAACCTTTCCGGGTAAAATGAAGGATACTGTCGGGCTCTAGGATCCAATGACCTCTTTGTAATATTTTCAAAATGTGTTGTATTATCTTATTTCCTAATATAAGGGGCATTCATGTTACAAGTCTTGCATGCTTTCAATATATACACAAACGACTTAAAACTTCTAGCCCCACACCATCGTTTTTCTTCAGAACAACGCTAGCTTAAACCACTTCAGGAGCATTGTGCCCAAGCTAGACTGTTATCCGGAGCTATGGCCGAATGCTACATTGTTGAGTCTTTGGGGCTCTTGTGACTGCAAGTAATACAACCGGAACATGTTTTTCCTTGGCTAACGACGGATGGCACTAGGAGGCTGAACAATCGAACATACATCGCCGCTTTACTCATTTTTATTACTGAAGCATATTCATACGCAATCGCGGATTTCCCCAAGGTATCTCTGAAGTCTCTTTCGTAACATTTCGCGAAGAGAAGGTCTCGTGCTCCAGCTTTCTACATCCTGGCTAGAGCCAAGTTATCCACCGAACGTTTACAGCTCATTTAAATGTCAGTACACGCCTCTCTACTAGCTAACGTGCAACTCTCGGTTGTGCCCAAGGATTCATGAACCTTACACAAAGCAACCAGTGTTCCTAGCTTGGGAGGAAAGGCATGGCAAGCTACCATGAAATCGCGCTTCACTATAGAAGCGATCGACTAAAGTATCCTAAAGTACCCAAAACCCCTGTCCTAAAAAGAGCAGGCTGCATCGCCCACTTGTCGAAACGTTGCCTCAACCTGCGAACTGAGGCGTCCCCCCTCTACCTTTGTTCAGTGCTCTTTCATATAGGCTGCATCGTAGTAACTTTAAACGGGTGCATTCTCAAATCCTTATACTACTAACTCCCAGGTTTATCCGGCGGTATATAATTTCGCTGTAACCCGCGTAATCATTCTAAAGAAAACCTCTCATCCGATTCGAATGCGCAGAGGACTATCCTCCTCTTAGCTGCAAATCTCATACCAAAGCCAGTGAGAAGCTGTTGCTCAATCTTGACCTTTAGCAACAACTCCGGGTAGTGGCTCTGGTCTTGGATGTCGTCAAAAGCCGTGGACTTCCGGCCGGCTAGTGCCGTCTGCAGGGTCCAGACACTTGACAAATCCATATCCTCAGCCACTGCAGCTACCCTCTTTGTAATAAGACAATAAAAGTCTGTTCCTCCCCCTTCTCTTCTAGCAACAGTTTGGAAAAAAAAAAAAACAAATCTTGCCTCCAGTGTGTCTCGGACAAAGATGCTAAAAAACTAGTGAAGGCACTTTGAAAACCCTAAAGTGTGTTTGGCGAAAGCCTTTTGCCCACATTACTGCATATGTCTTGATGTTTCTTCCGCATAGCCACCCCAGAGCAATGGCCACAATGATCGCAGTAGACCCTGTGAACTACCAAAATTTGTCGAAGTTAACGATTGACTGTTCGGCGATATCACCAGACGCCGCCGCAGACTGCGCTCAGCTTCTCTGGCTTTGGTGGCCGGGGATGTGGCCAGGAGCTGTTCCCTTTTTCGCAGTGCCTCTCGTGCTTTCGCGCCCGGCGATCTAAGCAGCCGCAGTTGCCGCTTGCGTCCGCCCTCGTGTGCTTTCGCATCCGGTGACATGTTCAACCGGCGTACACGCATCCGCTCATCATTCTTCTCACGTTTCGTGTTAGGAGAATCAGGTGGTCGTCGCCGCTTCTGCGCACCGCTTGCCGCACAATCAGTAGGCCGCTTCGGAGCCATGCGTCTCACTCACTCGACTGCACCCACACGTTGGTCGAAGCGAAGTCGCTGCACTTGCTACCACCGTCGACGCGCGTGCGGGCCACGCCCACCGACAGGTGACGTCCCGATTGCTGTGCACAGCTGAGCCCATACAGTAACAGGCGGTAGCTAGGAAGAGACCAGGAGAGCGGCGACGTGCGGGGGAGAGGATACAACTGGCACCAAGCCGCCAGTATGAGCCATTAAAGGCTTTAGCCTTTAATGGCTAAAAGCCTTTAACCTTTAATGGCTTTAGCCTTTAATGGCTTTAGCTTTAGCTTTAAAGGCTTTAGCCTTAATGTCAACTTCGCTGGCCGCTGTTTTAGATCATTACGCCCTGTAGGTTTGTTAACGCGAGAGTGTTAAAGGACCCGTTTACCAAAAATCCGGCGTCGGCGGCAGTCTGTCGACGTTCACGTTGTGAGCTTAAGCTGAGGAGCATGGCGCTGGGAGGCGACAGCTGGCAGCTGACATGGCGGAGCACTAACTGGACGTAGATGTGCTTGACATTACGTTTGGAAGGAGCAGCCAACTCCGGGCTCTCCATTGATATGGGAGATATGGGTTATATCAGAATCACCATGCAGGAAAGACCCTTGCGTTCACGTTACCCCTGGGCAGCGCTGGCAGGCTCATACGTGTTGACTAGAGCGGGGCTTTGCAAGTGGGCTGATAGCCTACGCTTTCGAAACGTATCATTAAGTAGAGTGTAAGCAATTATTTTGCCCTTAGTTGTCAAAACACGATAGTGACTGGCCGAATCGTCAATATGAGCCTGTTAGCAGGCAACTCTTCTTTTTATAAAAGGTTCAAACATGTCACCTTCTCTGGTACACTCATAAGCTCAGGTCATCATTATCATCATCATCAGCCTGACTATACCGACTGCGGGGCGCAGGCCTCTCCCATATTTCTCCAATTAACCCAGGTCAGTTCTAGCTGCATCCACTTCACCCCTCAAAACTTCTTAACATCATCCGCCCACCTAACTCCGTGCCGCCCCCGCTACGCTTTCCTTCCCTTGGAATCCAGTTCGCTACCCTAAGCGACCATCGGTTAATCCTCTCATCGCACTACATGTCCTGGTCATGCCCATTTCTTCTTAATTATCTTCACTAGAACGTCAGTAACTTGAGTTATTTCTCTCGCCCACTCTGCATGCTTCCTATCTTTTAATCTTACCCCTACCATTTTTCGTTAAATAGCCCTCTCCGTGGTCCTCAACTTAAGTAGAACCCTCTTGGTTAGCCGCCTCGTTTCAGCCCCATGGGTGAGTACAGGTAAGATGAAACTGTTGTACACTTTCCTCTTGAGCGATACCGGTAAGCTGCTAGTCATAATCTGCCAGTGCTTGCCAAATGCGCTCCATCCCAACCTTATTCTTCTTGTTATTTCCTTTTCATGGTCCAGATCTGCGGTTACTACCTGTCCTAAGTAGACATATTCGCCTACTACTTCCAGTGCTTCGCTACCTAACGTAAACTGCTGTTCCCTCCCGAGGCTGTTAAACGTTACCTTAGTCTTCTGCATGTTGATTTTCAAGCCTACTTTTCTACTTTTTCTGCCTAGGTCATCACTTTTTGATTTGCAGTTCATCGCCCGAGTTACTTAGCAAGGCAATGTCATCAGCAAATCGCAGATTACTGAGGTATTTTCCATCAATCCTTATCCCTAACTTTTCCCATTCCAAGTTTCTGATACTTCCTCTAAGCAAGTTGTGAATAGTAATGGAGAGATCGTGTCTCCTTGCCTAACAGCTTTTTTTTTAATTATGGGAATTTTGTTACTTCCTTTATGTAGAACTATGGTTGCTGTGCAGCCACTGTATATATCTTCCAGCACTTTCGCGTACGGCTCGTCTACCCCCTGATTTCGCAATGCCTGCATCACCGCCGAGGTTTCAACTGAGTCAAATGCTTCTTAGTAATCAATGAATGCTATGTATAAGGGCTGGTTATATTCCGAGCATTTTTCTATCACCTGATTGATGGTATGGATATGATCGATAGTAGAGTACCGTTTCCGAAATCCTGCTTGATCCTTTGCTTGATTGCAGTCTAAGGTTGTCCTGACTCTATTAGCGATTACCTTAGTAAATACCTTATACGTAACAGACAGTAAGCTGATTGGTCTGTAAATTTTAAGGTCCTATTCTTTTACACGATTGAAGATAATGTTTGCATTCTTCCATGGTTCCGGCGCAGTCGATGAGACCAGGTACTGCGTATACAGGGTGGCCAGTTTTTCTAGCACGATGTCCCCCTAGTCCTTCAACAAATCTGTAGTTATCTGATCCTCTCCAGCTGCTTTCCTCCTTTTCATATTGCTTTCTTGACCTCGTCCTTCGTCGGTGGAATGTTTTTTTTTTCTACCGCCAATCTCATTACGAACCTGACTACATTGGCTACTGTAGGAGCTAGCATAGAACTCCTCGGTTACTTCGACTAACTTGTCCATATTCGTGATGACGTTGCCTGCCTTTTCTCTTATAGCATTCATATGCTTTTTGCTTATGCCCAATGTCTTCTTCGCCGATTTAAGGCTTCCCCCATTATTTAAAGCATGCTCAATTTTCTCCATATTATACTTCCATATATCGGCCACTATGTGCTTATTGATTAGCTTTGATATCCAGGTCAAATCTATCTGCTCTGTTGGATTAGAAGCTTTCATACTCTTGCGTTTCTGAATCAAATATTTTGTCTCTTTAGACAGCTTACCGGTATCCTCTCTAATTATCCTGCCGCCTACTTCTACCGCACACTCAGTAATGATATCTCTGAAATTATTGTTCATTGCTTCTAGGGTAATGTCGCCATCCTCGGTTAGAGCTGAATATTTATTCTGTAGCGAGGTCCTGAACTCTTCTGCCCTCCATCCCATCCTGTGGTCACTGCATCGCACTTTCCAGATTACCTCTACATCTTGCATAATGGCGGGGGTTGAACACATTATGAAGTCAATTTCATTTTTAGTCTCCCCGTTAGGACTTTTCCATGTTCGTTTCCGGTTCTTCCGTTTGCTGAAGAAGGTATTCATGATACTTAAGGTATTGCGCTCTGCAAACTCAACTAGTAACTCCCCCCTGCCATTCCTAGAACTATAGCCATCGTCACCTACTGCCTGGTCTCCTGCCTGTTTTTTCTCTACCTTGGCATTGAAGTCGCCCATTAGTACAGTATATTGCGTCTTTACTTTTCGAATTGCCGATTCTACATCTTCGTAGAAGCTTTCAACTGCTTGGTCATCATAATTACATGTAGGTGCATAGGCCTGTACAACCTTCAGTTTATACCGCTTATTAAGCCTAATTACGATGCCTGCCACCCGCTCATTTATACTATAGAATTCATCTATATTACCCGCTATATACTTATTGACAAGGAAACCTACTCCTAGCTGTCGCCTCTCTGGTAAACCTCGATAACACAGTACATGCTCATCCTTCAGTACAGTATATGCCTCATTCGGCCTCCTAACCTCACTAAGCCCTATGACATCCCATTTCATACCCTCTAGTTCCTCTAACAACACTGCTAAACTAGCTTCACTAGCTAGGGTTCTAGCGTTAAACGTTGCCAGGGTTAGTTTCCAATGGCGGCCTGTCCAGCGGAGACAGGAATTCTTAGCACTCCCTGCTGCGTCACAGCTCTGACCGCCGCCGTTGTCAGTTGTTCCGCAACCGCTGGTGACTGAGGGCTGGGGTTTATTGAACTAATCATGGGAGGTTGCGGCAAAAACTGCACCAGGGTGGCCAACTCTTGTTCTGGTGAGGGAGTGCGTTGCCGGAGGTGTTCACCGTCATCAGGCCGCACCCAAAACCTGTTTATGCAATTCCATCGACATGCGGATTTTTTTTTTTATCCGGTGGAGAATTGCGCGGCACCGGGATCCGAACCTCGGTCCTCTTGCATGCGAGCGGATTATTCTACCGCTACGCCACCGCTGCACCTAAGCTCAGCTTCAATAAGTTTTGAAAGCATCTATTATTTGTCGGACATGATCCCCAAATCACTCTCGGATATTTCTGACATGGAGATTAACGATGAAAACAGGTATTCGATGCTTACATAAACTTTGCACACATTTTAATTATACAGATGACAATATCATTTTCTGCTGATAGAAACCTTATTTGATCATGACGTAAAGAAAAATCTTGGTGCAAATTTTACCGTAACACATCCCGGAAGAAAAACTAAGGTGCCAAGAGTCAGCGTTTCCTTTATTTTCACACTTAATTTTTTTCTGTGACAGCCTTTTTCATTTTCATTGCCTATAGAACCTACCATGTTCTATATGAACTCTCTTCCTAATGTATCTAACACATTACGCTTTCACGTATAGTGTTTTTGTTCTGTAAGCTGTTCATTTCTTTCTACGAAGCGTAGTGTGCAAAATTTAACCCGATATAATGCCTCGTGTATTATGCTGGATCTGTTGCCGAACTATAAATACAGGGGGCCGAGCTTTGTCAAGCCGCACTTATGGAAAAATTACCTGGCACCCCCTTTTCTTTTGAGGAAGGAAAACGGGGTATTCGATTCTCTGGCTTGCATGTTTTCGCACACAAAACCTCGACCAACAGTTTAAGGAACGTTTTCGCAGCATGTTGTGGATATATTCGCCTTATACACTTCAATGCATTTTTCCCATTCCCGGAACAGGATATGACCTGTACACAGGCGCAGGTAAGACTACTTCTGCAAGCTTTTTATAAAAGCGTTTTCGGAGGACACTGGTTAAAGAATCCATTATTAATCGCAACATAAAAAGGCGCTGCTTGAATGGCTTCAAGTAAATAATCATACGTTCCTTAGTGGCAGAAAAAGTAGTTTATACAATGAAGTTTGTCAAAGGTCCTGCCAAGCGTAAGTCTCAAACGGTAAGTGGAAACATATCTCTTACATCTCGTAAGAAGAAAAAACGCTTAAAAACTTTGCGCACAAAATAAACAGCGCGACAAAGACAATCCACAAGCGCCTAAGAGGAGATCGATGCACTTAAAAAGGAAATTAAGATACGCTTCCAGATACACTGAACACAAGACGATGCTGAGAACGCTGAGCAGAGAAAAGTTGACAACCCCACACACCAAGTTGCAAACACTAATGCACCCCCACTTAAGCCACCTTTCGATGCCCGTTCCGTTGTCCCCATCCTAGAATTCTCTCTGCGGAAAAGTGCACGTGGCCTTATCCCACTGTGTACTTACCCCCTCCCTAATAAATAATACAATAGACTGGAGGATGTGTCCCTTGGAAGGATTAGGGGTGGGGCAGCCCTTACCACGTCGGTTAAGTGTCGATAGGACTCCCAAGATGTAGGACCGACCACCTGCTCGAAATGTTCCTCACCGGCGGCCGAGGTGGATGTTCGCCACCTGTTGTGGACTTGAGCAGAGACGAGGGCATCAAGTACACGGATTCTCCAGGACGTGGGACTCTCGACGACGAGGGAGGAGGATATCTCCAAGTGAACAACAGACAACCCTAAAAGCAAAAGTTTTCTCCACTTTCTGGCAGAAAACGATTTACATCACTTTCTATAGTATGCCTTATGACAAGCTAACAAAAAAGAAAAAAAAGAATGACTCGTTTTGTCATACATTGGAGCCCTAGGCCTCTATTCCGAGTTTGCATCGTTTTGAGATATATATATATATATATATATATATATATATATATATATATATATATATATATATATCAGAAACTCTGCGTAGGTAATGTACACTTCTCCTCATGAAGAGCAAAAAGTGCGCGTGCTACGGTGCCACTCTTTCAGCTGCACTTCCAACACCGTCGTTTTTATCGTCTTCGTCTCCTCTGAGAAAGGTCCCCTGGAAAGCTTAATGAGGTCTCTTGCGTCCATCACGTCCTCGTTAAATACTTAGCTAAGCGTTGGCGAAACTGGCAAAGCCGAGCAATGAGTTTCAAAACTTGGTTAATAGAGGGCTAATGTTTGTTGCTGCGTATATGTCCGCACTTAGCCAAGCTAAACCAGCGCTTGTTTTCACTACATGTTCGTTTGTATTGCTGTGGCGTGTTCAGTATCAGGTACGGACGAAAATGAAGCTCACCTGAACATTAATAACTGAAAAGGTATTGCGCTGTCGCATTCAGTGATAAAAATAAAATAGCTGCAATTTTAGCGAACTTTTGCAGGTGGGGATTTCGCCCTGGTAGCTTGCTTTTATGAGCAATGCACGAATAAATGGAGGTTTTAAACCTCGAAAGTCACAAGTATGAAGGAAAACCCAATCCACACGAAGCAGGTCACATCTGATGCGGAAACGGGAAGTTTAATTCTGTTCCGCCTGCAGGTGCGGCAAAGAGCAACCTCGCGGAGTCGACTTCAGCGCGCTATCGTTTCATTTTATTATTTTGCACGGCTCTGTGCAGATAAAAGAAGAAAAAGAGATAAGCCTTGTCACCTGGTCTGCTGTCGTAAAAAACGGTCTCCGATGACCAGTTTCAAGACATATAAACCCTTTTTGCAAGCGGAATCGGTGAAGTAAACTTTTATATCTCACAAGCGAAAGGCGAAACGCCAGGTCACCGTGAACTCCCGACCAAGCAGCGTTTCCCTTGTCCTCTAGTTGCTTTGACATTTTTTTTTTTCGTATGAACTAACAGAAGTTTCACGGCCGCTATTAATACATGAAGATGCTGAAGCAAGAAATGAAGCCGTAAAAAGATATTATTCTAGGAATAATAAAAATGCAACCTGATAGCTGGAGGACGGCTTCCTATGCAGCTACAATTTGGTTTACTGCGCCACATCTCTGACCTACTTTAAAGGCACCGAAACTTTGAAGAAATGCAAGCAAATGAAATTTCAAAAGTTCCTCCTGAGCAAGGAGACATGTTTGTTTGTTTACTGAGCGTAAATCATGCACCAAAAAAAATACAAAAACTAACGGCCGTACCGGCACTCTAGTACTGAATTAGGGTGCACAAGGGAAGCAAGTGATAAAGTACAGGACGTAGAGCTTTCTACCGGTCACTTTTGGCGTTCAGTTGAAAGCATTTTACCAGCTTATCCTGTTGCACTTTCTGACCTCTTCCTGCACTTCGAGCCTAATGAAAATATAAATGAACTTAGGGGACACTTAAGTAACCTTATGGCTTTTTGCCATAGCACTGATGTGTGACCGTTAGGTACGTACATCTGCTAAACAGCGTCCTCGATTATTTATATTAAGTAGAATCCATTACTGGTGTTACGTAGTCCCCAGTCAAAAAACTGAAGAAAATTTTCTACTTTCCCAAGGTAAATTTCTGTAGTAGCATCAACATTTTGTGTAGTTATAGAATTAAGGTACTATAAAAATACTGAACAGCAGAAACGTATTAAAGACCTACAGAAACGTCTGACGTTACGAGACAACTACATAATATTTTGCAGTATTTTTGACAATATTCTGCAGCTTCTTTCGTCATAGGTATAGTACTAAAAATTAGGCCTAAGTAGTAGATCTACTTAGCAGTGCTTGTTAGTGGTTTTATTGTAATTGAATGTTGCAGCAAGTTGCTCCTCTCTGGTCTACGACACGATACGATCACATAAGGTCTCTCAACGTTCGCACTGAACGAACACTCTATTCGCGGGCAGATATACCGCGTCCATTTCGTGGCCTAAAGGCAGCGGTTCAACTTTGCCTAGCTACCTTACCGTCCTTAAGCGAATGTGCTTTTCTTTCTTCATTCGCGCTATCTAATGCTGTCCTTAGTGTTGCTACCCTGTGGATGATATTGCAATCCTGCCATAGCACGTGGTGACTAGGTCAGGTGGTGTTGTAAAGCAACGCAGTCCGGCGATATATCAAAGTTTGGCCAGCCAAAGCGTGCAGAATGCCCGGCATTATTGCCGGGCATTTTGCACGCTTTGGCTGGCCGAACTTTGATTTATCGCCGGACTGCGTTGCTTTACAACACCACGGGGGTCTGCATGAGGGCATGGGGGCCTTCCCTAATGAGGGACTCATTTAATAATAAATGAGTCCCTCATTAGGGAAGGCCCCCATGCAGCGCAATAAGTTTGAAACTTTGAGGAGTGGGCTCTTACTTTTTGCTCTCGATAATATTCAACTTTCTACTCCAATATTACTCAAATACGTGCTGCGTTGAACGAGCAACGAGATCACCCATTTGTGGCGTGCAATGCGTAGTGTTGTATGGAGCACAGGCACAATAGGTGACTAATAAGCATATACCGAACGCTCAAACAGCGCACGATGCGTTTACTGGAAGTATTAACAAGAAAAGATTATTAAATTAAAGATTGACCAACGTGCATTAATATACGTACATATACTACATGACAGGCATATATCAGTCAGGTTATGTAAGTAGAGTGGCACATTCATTGCTCAAAAAAAAAAAACAAAAAAAAAACTAGTAGGTCACAAGAATAAGTTACTTTTTTATAGCTTTTATATTGGTCCACTTTCCTTCAGCGCACCGGATTATGAGAGCCTTTGCCTTATTCAATATTTTTTTCTTGCTTGTCAGTCTTTCTTTTAGCACAAGACATTCCAAAATTTTGATTTTGGTTGGGTTGCTTGAGTGAAGCATGAAATAAGACTGTTGACCCAAGATAAATATTACTAGGCAACCAGTGGCTCGAATCTTTGTTACATTTTTATAAAGACGCTAAGTTTATCTCTATAGTTGTTCTCCCTGGCAGCTGAAACGTTGTATTTTCTCCGATATACACGAACGAAGCTGCTTGATACTCGAGTGACTGTTCTTTGCTTACGCTGCGCTACAAGCAATTCATTCAATGCAGCATCAGCTCTTCAATACATGTTTTCTTCCTTGTTACTCTAGCTCGCTTGAGCTTACAGGCAAGCATTTATGGTACTACGCGAACTGCAGGCCTTCACCGTGTCTATTCGTTCACTCTACGCGCAGTTCGATAACTTAATCGATAGAGCAAGCCTCGCACAATGGGCGGCATGAAATAACGGGCGGTTGCGTGCTTATTTTTTGTTTCTCATTTAGTTCTCAAGATAGGAACTTGCTGAGTACTAAGGTTGTTTGTAGAGTGCTCTTGAGGGACGTTGCGGCCGGTTATAATGTGATTTGTGCCGAGCGGACGTGTGAGTAGGAATGCTATCGAATTCCGCTTCCCCAACAGAGCATTCAATACGCAATAAAAAAGAAAGGCGTAATAAAACAAATTTGTGACCTCAAAACAGGTTTTATGTGTCGCTTTTACTGGTAATAGTACGCCCATCCTTTTCGCATGAAAAAAAAAAAAAAAAATCTCGCACTTACTAGCAGCTTGATTTGCGCGGTGTTCGACCATTTGAAGTTCGGACTCATACTCCTTTCTATTCACCGGTTGGGTGAGTGCAGAAACGAGGTACAGGTCTCAGAATATGAAGAGGTTGTTTATAAAAACAAAAATATGAACTGAAGAGAGTGAGGTCCCTGTTTATTGTACGAGAAATGCCATTTTGCGAAATAAGTAGCTTACCTAAAGCTAAAGAATGCTGCGACTCTAGCTACTCGATCAATCAATCGATCAATTATTTGAGCCATAGCAGCCCAGTGAGTGAGTGAGTGAGTGAGTGAGTGAGTGAGTGAGTGAGTGAGTGAGTGAGTGAGTGAGTGAGTGAGTGAGTGAGTGAGCGAGTGAGTGAGTGAGTGAGTGAGTGAGTGAGTGAGCGAGTGAGTGAGTGAGTGAGTGAGTGAGCGAGTGAGTGAGTGAGTGAGCGAGTGAGTGAGTAAGTGAGTGAGTGAGTGAGTGAGTGAGTGAGTGAGTGAGTGAGTGAGTGAGTGAGTGAGTGAGTGAGTGAGTGAGTGAGTGAGTGAGTGAGTGAGTGAGTGAGCGAGCGAGCGAGTGAGTGAGTGGAAGCGTGAGTGAGTACAGTAGCTAGAGTGAAGGTGGCACATACGGCTACGTAGGCAAACTAGCAGTCCGGTGCGATCGTTCCCTCTGAAGCTCCGTTAACTGATGATCAGGAGCATGAAGAGGAATTGGCGAACTTCTATGCGAGATATTGCATCTTTGCTATAAACCAATGTACCAATTCAGCCTAGCTTTTCTTAAAAGTCATCTTGTAATCGAATTGGCCGAGATATCAAAGCTAATCAATAAGCGCAAGGTGGCCGATATAAGGAAGTATAACATGGAGAAAATTGAGCATGCTGTAAAAAACGGGGGAAGCCTTAAAGCGGTAAAGAAGAAATTGGGCATAGGCAGAAACCAGATGTATGCGACAAGGGACAAGGCGGGCAATGTCATCAAGAATATGGATAAAATAGTCAAAGTAGCCGAGGAGTTCTATACAGATCTATACAGTAGCCAAAGTAGTCAGGACCGTATATAATGAGATCGGCGGTAGGGAAAAACAGTCAGACGTTCCACCAGTGACGAAGGAAGAGGTCAAGAAAGCATTAGAAACTATGAAAAAGGGGAAATCAGCTGGAGAGGATCAGATAACTACAGATTTGCTGAAGGACGGGGGGGATATTGTGCTAGAGAAACTGGCTACCCTGTATACGCAGTGCCTGATGTCATCGACGGTACCGGAGCCATGGAAGCGCAAAATCAGAAACACCTTATAAGATATATTGATTATTGATATGTGATCTTTCTTCAAGTACTGACCTATATATATATATATTTTTTTTAGGAGAAAGCAATTGGATAATGGGCGGCGCTAAAGGGCCCGTAAATCACCTACCATCTAGGTTGACTCTTTCTTTCCTTGTCTGACTCTTTTCACTCTATCCACTTAAGGGTGTAGAACACACAAGAACACGCTTAGTGTTGCAGGTGCTGGCCCAGTACGCTCGGTAACAACAGATTGCCGGGATACCGCAGGGCACCCCGCTTTCTCATATTGATATTCGTAATTTCAATGAATGTACGTACACGCTTTTCATGTTTTCATCTCGTAAGAAAGCCGCTGTGATGCCAGAGTGTTTCTGCGAAACGTAATCAACAGCGTGAAAAAAAAAAAAAAAATCAGTGTCTGTTATTGCAAAAATAAGCGAACAAATATCTTGCAGGGCTGGTTTACGGATTTATTGTGCGACTCTGCTCAACTAACTACACATCGTTTTAGTGCTTTTCGTAAAAGGACCGTAAAAAAACTAGAAAGAAAGAAAAACATTGATAAAAGTAAACCTTTCTGATTTGATGCTGCGATACATCGAAACATCAATTTCATTACACGTAAACCTCATTACGTTAGCCAGAAGCCTGATAAGCTAACTAAAAGGAATATTGATGGCCTGGCAAAATTGAATTACTGGCATGTGAAAGCTCAGACCCGAATAGCTATTCGTCATTAGGGGAGTGGTCTTAGAGCTAAGGCAGTAATGCCCGACATTGTAACAACGACGAAAAACTTTATGTCATCAGCTGATCTTGTGCGCTCAACGTACACGTGCCATTCAGCATGCCTTTAATTACATATTCAAAAAGACAAAAATGTGAGCTGATTCAGGCAAGACAGGCAGATTTAATGGCGCCGCTAAAGCACTACCTGCACACCAAGCAATATAAACCTGCCTTTTGTTCCTGTATTTTAATAACAACGATAAAGTCGGGAGCTTCCCGCAATCCAACCAAATTAATAAATTACATTATATATATATATATATATATATATATATATATATATATATATATATATATATATATATATATATATATATATATATATATATATATATATGTATATATATTTAGAAATTACCACCGTTAATTATGCCAATTTACCGGAAGCGCGGTGTGCATTAACATTTATTATGCTGAGGCATGCAAAAGGAAAGAAAAATAAAGAGCCTCTGCCCGTGCCACAAAGTATAACGGGCTCAGGTGTGCATTAACAGTGATTTCAGTGATTTATGAGCCAATGAATTACGAACATAAATCGCTATGACTCGTAATTTTTTGTGCTTTCATCAAAGTAATTACGCGTTAAGCCGAAAATGAGAACATGGGTTAACAATTTGTGCAATTTTATTTGTGCTTGCTAACGGCCATGAAGCTTTCCGCTATGGCAAGCACGATGCTTACTATATCTGCTCGCATGAAACAGTTTTCCTCATTGTTTAAGAATACACTCCCATTCGTGAATAATTGTGAATAATACTGAAATTCCCGTGAAAGTTCACCAGTGCGTCTATATAAGCTGAAATGCAGAACAAAATGGTTCAATCTTTACCAACCAAATGTAGCGGAGGTAATGTGGTTAGTTCGAAACCGTATGGAGTGAACTAATGCTGCAAGTGCACGAAAGCAGTTTCTTTCATTCCTTAAACAACTGCCGAGAGCAGATCGTAACAAAATGTTATTCTGTATTTCTAGCCTGTGTTTTAAGTACCATGCACTTGTTGCGCCTGGAATGGTTGTTTATTTTATGTATATTTCTATATTACTATAATCAATGTCAGTCATCTGTTTTTTTTTTTTTTTCCTCTTCTACCTACCGTTCTTTTTTTTTTCTTTATTTCCTGGTGTGCTAAAAAATTCTCTCACTGTGTATATAAGTGATGATACTCATTGTTTGCTTAATTTCCGTGATACTTTTCGTCTCAGTTTCATTTCATGTATTATTTATTTCTTTTTTTTGTGTTCTCTCTGTGTGTGTAAACATGTTTGTGCTTTTTCATTTTTTTTTGTGCTGCAGCACAAAGACCACATGGTTGTTCCTGCGCACAATAAATAAAGATTGATTGATTGATTGATTATTATTATTATTATTATTATTATTATTATTATTATTATTATTATTATTATTATTATTATTATTATTATTATTATTATTATTATTATTATTATTATTATTCCTTCAATTTATGCCTATTATTTCAGTTTATGAATTATGGGAGTCATCGCTAATACTTTTTTTTTATTACGCCATATTGTGTGCACCCATTTTTAAGACGCGAATGCATATTTGATGTCGTAAGTCTGCAAGGCACATCGCTTCACGGTCACAGTAGTGATTGTGCCTAAAATCAAGTTAATGAAGTTTTCGCTCAAACATGAAGGCTGTGATGAAACAAAAAACTCGGCAAATAAAAAAGAATAGGAGGCCTTTACGGGAATAAACCGAATATATAAACTTGCATATTTTATGGCACTTCTTCTCAAGCCTTTTTTATCGTTTTCTTCTTTTCGCCTACTTACAGTGAAGGATTTCACTTGAATTTTTACTGAGCTGAATTACGCAACGCACCGAGCACGTTGTGCTTAAAATACGCTTAGGTCGGCTATTTAACTGTCAGGCAACCTCCGATAGAAACAAGCTGCCGAAAGTAAAAGAACTACTCTCGGAGACATACAACTGAACGATTTTGTGCACTTCCGAGACAAGCGCAAAATCCCTTTTGCATAAAGCTGACAACGCCCAGCCTTAGTTCCTATTTGCACATAGCGTTATTACTCAAATTCGCCTTCTTTTTCTGCGAGGCACTTTTTTGTTTTTTGTTTAACATAACGAATAACGTTGTGTTTTATTGCCCAATGCGCCATAGCACAGTTCGAATTTTTTTGGAATCTCTCGTCTGCAGCTTCAGTATTTTTAGTTTATTAACAAGATAGGAATCTTATTTTTCGAAGTAACTACGCGCTCAAATTATCTGATAAAACCTCAGATTCGTCTCTTCTGAATAATGTATTAGAGAATGCATTACTTGTCTGTGTTGAGTAACCTTCACATGACGGACTTTCGAGTTTTCGCGGAAATTTCCAAGTGACAAAGAAAATAAAAACGACCAGTGCATCAACAAGTGGGTGTTATAAGTTTTGTGTTACGCATTTCACCTAATTGTCCTGAGACTGACCAAATAATAAAAATATAACCTGGCATATGTGCGAGCAAAGCTACAAATACAAGTCCCGATATTAACCATGATCGCCTAACTGAAAGCGTTTTGCGTAATTCTGTAATGCTAACCGATTAACTGGTAGCACACAAAATGGAGTCAGCAGTGGGTCGACGCAGCATATGCATTTTATTTTTATTGGAAGATCATTTCATATGTCTTTGACGAGGGAATGGGTACGGGGAAAGGGTAGAGATATCTATTCTGTCAGATGTCAGATTCTAGTTAACTTTCCTTGAAACATTCAGTATGACAATTTAGTGTGTTATATAAAGACTTAGAAGCCTCCTTGTGAATATATATATGAGACCTTTAAAACAAAATGAACCGGCATACAGCTCCTCCAGCTGGGCTGCTTTAGACAACATTAAAAGACGCGAACAGAAAGAAAGAATTACGGACAAGCTGCAGCTAAAGTTCTCGCGATCCTGAAGCTGGTTCCACGCCTGTTCATTTCATCCTCTCTTTTCTCCAACCTTGTGTGTTGTCATATCTTTTTGCTTTTTCATAAGATCTGGCTATGTTGTGAGCGGTCGATTGAAGCTCCACAAAAAACTCGTAACAACAATTTTCAGAGCACTGCGGGACCGGCGTCTCATTTTTCTTTTTCTGAAAACATAAACTATGCACATATCTTTTTTCCCATCTGTCTGGTTAAGCATTGAGCGACTATGTGTTTACAGCACTTAAGGTTTAGGTTAAGGCAGCGTTAATGCTTGCACAACACATCAAAAGTGTGAGTGGTAGTCGTTTCCGTCTTTGTCTTGTCTAGCATTTTACTTCACCTTGAAACTGTGGTTTCGAGCCAATCATTTGAAATCCCGCGTGTCATATATTTCCCGGCCATGCTTGCTGTAGGCGTAGTAATGAAAAAAGAAAATTGGGGACGTTTATGCGTCGCATTTATGGGTTCTGACTGAACAGGAATAATTGATGGCTCCCGTCTGCATGCTGCGCTTGCGGATACTCCTTCACTTACATAAACATTGCTGCTTGCATATCACACTTCATTGAATTTGTGCCTTTGTTATCCCACGAATACTCAACAACGTACAGTAGCAAGCTACCACACTATATGAAACACACAACATTGGTTTAAAGCTTTACCAAGTCGCACGCTCGTGCCTGTGTTCTACAAGAGCCTCATGCCTGATTAGGGACGCACGGGTATGGGTTTCTTGGCCCTTCGAGGCCGGTGCGGTAGGTCAACGCCGCTTGTGGCGGGGGCTAGCCAGCCACCGAATTTTTATGTGTTGTAGGCCGTCATTGCACCCGCCACCGCTTAGGCGGTGGATGACGGCTGCTGCTGCGGCGCGCGTCTTTTCTCCCTCTTCTTTTTTTTTCTTCTTTATTTTCTCTTCTGTCCGCATGAGGCAGCGGAGGTGGCTCAGCTACAGAGTCAGTAGCAGGCCCGTGCACTTTCTTTTCCTTCTTCCTACAGCCGCAACAACAACAACAGCAACAACAACAATGCACGGGTCTTAGAGGGCTGGAATCTAATTTCACTCTCCCATCTCAGAGGCGAAGCCACCATACCTGCGTTAGCGAAATCGACTATATTGCGTGACCACGTGACGCCGCACAACCCGACTAACCAGCCAACTACCACCCTACAAAGGCGTGCTCGCGATATTGCAGCGCGGATCTACCGCGTTCATTAGCAAGTTTTGCATTTTTCCTGGATGGTCGTCGCGTTATTCCTGAATCGCCCGTTGATCTCAGATGTAATGAACACGTGACCACTGTTATAGCTACGATGCACGCATACGAACTCGGGTTACTGCCAAATCGGATTGATCATTTGAGTTGAGAAGAATCAGCCTGTTAGTGTTCTTGGATGCCGACTCAGGCACACTAATCCTAAGACACGCAGCTACCTTCATACGGCATGGCTAACGAGGGGTTTAATACGTGGGGTTTGGCCCATGCTATTGCGTCATCCCCTAAAGACGTGTCCTAAGAAGGAATAATCATGCATACCACGTGATCTCTGACATACCGAACATGAAACCTCGCTTAAAACGAAAATGTCTACATACCACGTTATATGAGATGCAAATAACACAAACCTCAGGTTGTAACAAAGATGCATGCATGCCACGTGATCACGCAAGCGCGGTTATAACGAAGGTGCATGCATATTACAAACTTACCATGTAACGAACATGTTATCTCGTTTATAACAAAGATGTATCCATGTTGGTAATAACCGAGGTTAACTAACACTCGATATCCATGTTGGGCAGTGTCGAACGGTTAACGTTTTTTAGCTAAAAACGGTAATGTCGACCATGGCGACGCTGAATTTTTTGGAAAACAGAGGGCTTAACACTGTCGCGGTAATATAACGGGCAGCTCTAGTTAGCAGCCTCTCCCAACTTTTTCATATCATGCAGTCTCGTTAAGTCGCACAAACCAGCGAACAATCAGTGATCGTCCATATAAGCTGGCAGCTGTTACCTACTTCGTGGTATGCGTTCATCTTGGCTATAAGCGCGGTTGCATGTTCGTTATATTTCAGGGCAAATGTCGATCCATCAGTAATAACGCGAAACTCGCAAATTAACGCACTACACCAACGTTCTAAAACTCCCAGGCCTTCCCGTAATTTAACAGTGTGCTTGTGCGCTGACCAACGCATATTACTCAGTGCACAAACGACATTTATCCCCACTATTTAAAACAATGAACGGGCAACTCTGGAGGTTATTAGACATTCGAATATTCTGTAACAAATTTCATTGTAAGTTGTCTCCTTTGACCAGACGCATTCTACCAAATTTCGGCTCCATGCGATAATTCATTCGTGCACAACATTATTTCGAAATTTGCAGTTTTCGTGGCTTCAGTCGACGCGATTTCTACGGGCAGCACTGCACTTGTGACGTCACAAACAGTACACCCGTGTTACTGGCCGCTCCCCGCACGATCATGAAATTTGTGGTTGTATTTGGTCATCTCAGACATTTTATGTGCTCTGTCATAATTTCCATACTTTATTTCTACAATCCAACGTGCGTACAAGTTTTTTTCTGATACTGTGTGTGACGTTACCATTTCACCAACTGAAAAGTTGTTCCTGGCCATTAAAGCAGTTTCGGCTTCGATTTGCTGTTTTTAATTTTTAAAACTACTTGTAATTAAAATTTCGAAAAGCGCTTTGTGTGTGTGTGTGTGTGTGTGTGTGTGTGTGTGTGTGTGTGTGTGTGTGTGTGTGTGTGTGTGTGTGTGTGTGTGTGTGTGTGTGTGTGTGTGTGTGTGTGTGTGTGTGTGTGTGTGTGTGTGTGTGTGTGTGTGTGTGTGTGTGTGTGTGTGTGTGTGTGTGTGTGTGTGTGTGTGTGTGTGTGTGTGTGTGTGTGTGTGTGTGTGTGTGTGTGTGTGTGTGTGTGTGTGTGTGTGTGTGTGTGTGTGTGTGTGTGTGTGTGTGTGTGTGTGTGTGTGTGTGTGTGTGTGTGTGTGTGTGTGTGTGTGTGTGTGTGTGTGTTGGAGTCAGGACA